>NC_049986.1:19158931-19283903 GCF_000003815.2 Branchiostoma floridae | reverse complement strand
ACACATGAGTCAGGGTTAGGAGGAACCCCTGGCATCGTTGGTCGGAAGTCCTCCTAGGAGACGGAAACTCCAACAACAAACCTCTGTGGATCTGCCGCTACCAGCCCAAAGCTGCCTAGGCAGATCCGTGTAATGAGTTGTATCATTGGCAAATAAATAAATAAATAAATAAATAAAAATAAATAAAAATAAGCGAAAGGGCAGAACAATGTACAAAGGAAACATTAGCATACGCTATATTGGGCCTAGCCCACTACATTTGAGGGATATCAGTAAGTGAGTATCAGTACTGGCGTATGGCCATGTTCCTATCAGCTATCTGGTACAAGTTGGAACATGGAAAGGTCTTATTAGGGCAGAACAAGATGCAAGGGAAACATCAGCATACGTCATTGGGCCAAGCCCATTCAAATTGAGGGATAGCAGTCTGTGGACACCAGTACTGAAATATGGCCATGTTCATATCTGCTTCAAATTGAAACGTGGAAAGGTTGTAGTTGTTACAGCAGAACAACATACAAATAAAACATTAGCATACGCTACATTGGGACTCACTCACTCACTCATGGCAGGGTATTGTCGCTCTCTTTGAGGAACCCCTCCCTTGAACTGTTCCAGAATCTTCTGCATCTTGCAGTCTGTGGCCAGGTGGGGCCTAGGTGTTTCTGCAGGTTGTCTCTCCACCTGGTGCATGGCCTCCCTCTGCGTCTCCTCCATTCTCTGGGAGTCCACTCCGTGACCCGTAGTGTCCACCTGTTGTCCTGTAGCCTTGCTACGTGTCCTGCCCAGTGGTGTTTAGCTGTGTTCACTGCTGTGATGATGTCTGTAACTCCTGTCTGGAGTCGGATCCAGGAGTTTCTTTTCCTGTCACGGAGTGTGATGCCTAGCATTACCCGTTCAATTTTCCTCTGAGCAACTCGAAGAATCTCCATCTGAGTAGTGGTTAGTGCCCATGTCTCGCTTCCGTAAGTCATCACTGGGAGGATGTACTGGTTAAAAACCTTCCTCTTAAGTCCTATACTCGCCTTACGGCTTTTCATGATGTTGTCCACTTTTCCAAAAGCTGCCCATCCCAGTGTGATACGTCTCTTGATCTCTGGCAGGAGACTTCCATCTTCTGACACTTTTCTTCCTAGGTAGATGTAGCTTTTAATCTGTTCTACTCCTTCTCCACTTATCACTACTGGAGCTTTGTCTGCATGCTTGTTATACATCACCTTGGTCTTCCCTAGGTGCATGTTGAAACCTACTGGCTTGCTAGCATCATGGATGTCTTGTAGCATTTCTTCCAGTTCTTGTGGTGAGGTTGCCACTAGGATGATGTCATCTGCAAATAGGAGATGGGACAGGTATTCACCATCAATGTTTATCCCTCTTCCCTCCAAGTTGATCTTGTTGATGATGGCATCTCCTGCTCCTTTAGATGGGTTGCTTTCACCTCAGCTAATGACCCCCATCTGGCCATCTCATAACCCTGAGAGAGGGGGAGGGGAGGGCTGTCAGGTTCTGTCTCTTGTCCAAGAATATCCAAGATAGGCAAAGGATGACTAATATGGGACTAGCCTACTCTATCTGAGGAATATCAGTCAGTGAGGATCAGTTAAGGCACATGGTTTTGTTGCTATCTTGTACAAATTACAACATGAAAACTTTATGCTTGTTTCTTATTACTCATTGTTAGATGACATCGACATGAATTATTACGGCAAACTACTGTGGACAATTTTGTTACGTACTGTCAATAAAGAGCAAATTCTCCTAGGACATTGTTAAGAGGTGTTGTAAGTCTGTAACGATCGAGTGATGCAGCAAATCTGAGCAGAAGTTTTTAATGGAGTTTCTATCGGTAGGTCTATAATTTAGATTTAATTTGATTTGATTTGATTTATTGGGCTGTATTTATTTTCTTATGAAAACACGATGACAGAAATATATAGCCAGCCGCAACTCTAGCTGGAGGATATCATAAAAAGCTATTCCTGGTAACTGCACGCGATACAACATACAAAACAACTGGGTAAAAGGCACATATGTCATAAATGCGTTCAAACAAAGCACACGGATTAATAGGCACTATGTATAGCCTTTACATGGGTTATCCAGATTTATGTGAAGCAGTGAGTTATTTTTGGTGCGGAGACGACTTGGGTATATCTGTGATAAAAAGCAACGTTACAAAACTCCCTAAAACCTATCTGATCCATGATCAACTGCAAACAAGCAAAAAACAAATAGGCCTGCCAATTCAACGACATTTCAACTTTTCAGAAGCAGGCAGTTTGTACGATTCTAAACAGCCTTGGCTTAACCGTCCTACTTTTGATAAACAAGTTAAGCCGCTAAACACCATTATGCCGGCTTCGTGACCGGATGAAAGCTAGAAATAATACCGCACAGTTAGATATAATACCGCACAGTTAGAAATGATACCGCACTGTTAGAGCAATTACTGCCATCGCTGCTGTTTAGACTAGGTTGCCAACCTATGATAATGCTTTTACCCATGCACGTAATCATGAACCAGTCGGCCTTCGGGGTTGTCAATACTAAACTCGAAACTATTACTTACAGCAGGTACTCACTTACGTATCCTCTTCGTCCTCTGAGAGACATACAGGACGAAGCCTTAGACTTTTAGTCAATAAATTAATTGTGGGAATTAAAACAAAAGGTTGCAGACGGTACATTACACCGAATGCCCCGTCGCATTTAATAATTCCATATGTAACACCAGTTGTTTCAATATATCTAATGAGGCTGTACCTACACTCCTTGGTGACAATTCAGTGATACTTCAAGAAAAAAAATTAACACCTTAGTTAACTAACTCTGATCTATTTAGTCAGCACGTACACACAGGCATGTACATACGTCTACTTTTTTTTGCACGGCCACACTTCCGTGCACCTACTTGGCCGGGATACCCCGTAGTGGGTTTTGGCTAGTATATATATATAGAGAGAGATAGAAACAACATGGGAATCAGCACCAAGGACATGCCTGGCTTATACATATAGTCTGTCGTGTTGCGTGAGACCACAATCGACAGACATTTCCCATTATGCTTACCAGCATATCCACTTTACATTCACAGCTATCCACGTGTCTCAAGAACAAAGAGGAACCCTCTCAAGCTTACGTTTTTACCCGGGGCAGACATGAAAGCACAACGCAACCTTGAAAAATCCATGATACACGTAGTCGGTAAATAACTCGCCATTGACGCAGACGTTTCCAGTGCGTATGTGTAAAGCAATACTCTCCAAGTAGGGGTAGGCACCAGGTTGTTTCGGATGTCTGTAAAGACGTTTAAGTCAGGCTTTCTATTCTATCAGCTTTCTTGTGTATAGTTAAAGGCATGCAAGGCAGCCCATAGCTTTTGTAAGGTATTAGGTACAGTGGGGTGTGATCCACTGTGTCAAGGACAAGGTATTGGGAGGCGGAGATGCTGGCCACAAATACGAAAATATACCATAAAGAAGTCCAAAATAAGGACCTAGCCTCTGCCTTTATATGTTGTGAGCTTTCCTTTGTGTCTATTGGCAACAAAAACGACAAATCAAGGCCGTGAAAGACGTTCAAATCAAAGGCCTAACCTGTGCCTGGAGAGCTTTACCACAGAACGCTACTGTGGGTGAATAGAGAATAATTGCCGGGATCACTATCCCCACCCGATTCCATCAAAGAGAACCTTATCCGGTTTATGATCTCTGCAAAGCGTAAACTATACGGGACGCTGTTAAAGGGTGAGTAATGGCCCCGGACACGCGCGTCGTAATCCCATTAATTAGATATGCATTATGTCCTTTCATCATGTGCCCACTGTGATGTAAAGGAACATTAAAGGCTGATAGCTGGGGAGATTACTTCTTGCCAAGCCAGGGGCGGGTACAGGGGACCTTACATCAACAGCAATCACCACTGGCTGACCTGTGCTTCTTGGGAGGGGGAGGGCAGCTACAGGGGACCCTACATCATCAGCAGGGGACTCTACAATATCAACTCTCACTGCGGTGTAATTCACTCTAAAAAATGGAAAATGGAAAATGATGCCAATACTTATCAACAGCTCCTTAATGTTACACATAGACGCAGTTTTAATGCCCTTTTGTAGCAAAAGTGAACGCAAAACGTAATATACTAGTACAATGTATACATTCTAATTAATTTGGGACTTAACAAAATTGTAAAATGGTGTCTCGCAATCAAAGTACAATGAAATATATAAAGCCTTACAATGTGTTGATAGTAGAAAAATAGTGGGATTACTTGGTGCGTGACTTCAATCGATTTACACTCTAAACTACTGCTCAAAGGACTAAAAACTTGTCTCTCTCTCTCTCTTTCTTGTTACTTTGAACTCAAAGAATTTAATGGTTTATTTCATTTGTATGGTTTTAACATACCTACATGTAAAAATCTTTAGTGCTGTACCATGTGCTGCAATTTTGATAGTCGTATAAAGTTATGAACAGTCAGAAAGTCAGGTAAAGTGTCATTGCTGAGGACACAGCGTCGACTTGCACCACGTTACTCTACATATCTGCGAGACCCCTTTTTTCGCTTAAATTGACCCCGACAGCTATCAGACAAAACAGGGGATTCACTATCAGGCAATACAGGGGATTCACTATCAGGCAATACAGGGGATTCACTATCAGGCAATACAGGGGATTCACATGTCTGAAGCAATTATTACACTGCCGGCGGGACGCTAATGGTGGTCAGATAGGCGGACTTGCTGTCGTTGGCATGTCCGAGGTATGTTAAGTGCAGAAAGCTCGTAAGGCCCCCATTCCACTAGACGGCAATTACACTTCGACGTCACTGCGACCTAATTTTGAGTTTTGTACAACTGGGCTGATATTTTGAATATCATGCAAGATTTAGTCTGACTGAAAAGACAGAAAAAGACAATAAGGTTAAAATGATTCGTTTTTGAATGAAACGATTTGTCAAACTTCAGATCATAGAACAGTTGCAGCAAAGACTCTGTCCTTTTTTTAACGATTTTGCTCAGTGCAACATTGACCACTTCTACGCACTTAACTACGTTCACTGTGGCAGCATCTCGAAACATCAAGTAGAATAGGTTGTAAATAGGTTGTATGAGAATAGGTTGTAAACCTTGGAGAACTCGTGGCGTTTTTCCAAGTCGGAAGGCTTTCTTCTGACATAAAGCTCCTTGGAAGATACACACAGGTAATTGTGAATCTGGCATGAAAAATGACGTGTCGAAAAGCAATTAAAATAAACTCCTACTGTTGATACCTGATGCAATTTTGCACAATTAATGTTGATGAAAATATATGGCTGATATAAATAAGCTACTATCTATATTAGCTTCCTGAGGTTTGAAGGAAGTGTTTTCAGCATATCATTTTATAATTTTATTTCATGATCGTGTCACTATTGTTGCCCTTTCCCATAGAATGAGATGAAAAATGCATATCAAGGCAATAGATTACAACACTGATGTATTTAGTTGGCAGTGCTGCTTTCCTTTCCAAAGCCCCTTCGGATACCATAAGATCAAATACATGACGCGGACAGTTTTCTTTAAGGAAGGTAAAAATAAAGATAGCCCCAAAGCCCTTTGAAGCTTTTAGAGGCAGTGGAATGTTATCCACTGTGTCTAGGGCATGGCATTAAGTGGAAACCATCCCTCTCCTTCCACCGCCTTGTACCTCCCCAACCAATGTCAGGTGACCTAAAATATTTACACCTGGGTGGAGTGAAGAAAGTCATGTAAGCCTTTCCAAAGGTTACAACGTCGCTTCAGTCAGTGGATTCGGGCCCAGAACCTCTGGGCCAAACGTCCCAACCGTTACGCCATTACGACGCCACGCTCTACTCCATGAATAACACGCACCGACAATGTCACTTTCAGTAACCGAAAATCACCTTTGCTTGCGGCTTTACCTTGACTTTCATTCCACGCTTACATACAAAGTCATTCCACAGAGTACGACAACATCTTTACAGCCATGGCACATCATAAAACACCCAATCCCTCTCCTCGCCACAACGTTACATTCGTCCTTGCCTAATGATTTTCCTCTTCGTGTATGACATTCCCAAGGGGCCATCACTTCGGCAGCACCAAGACCATTTACAGCACCACACGAATCTTAGATCTAAGAAAAAAAAGAAATGTCTCCGTTTACCTGCCATAACTTAGCCTTACGGAGGGGAAGGCTGGTTCGTCCATTGGCAAGGGAAATCATATTTTTTATTTAACATTTTTTATGATAGCTATATATATAGAGAGAGAAAACGTTGTAGAATAGCCTTCCCCTCTTTTTTGTTGCGAGAGAAAAATGGCAATAGACCAGACCCACCAAGCCTACACCCTTCTACGTTGACACACTGCATGGAATATATTTTAGGAAATGCCAATGTCTTCATGTATTTCAGTTTTGCATTATTTAGTACACTGTATTGGTTGCATCACTTCAAAATTAGCAAAAAAATTAGAATTAACAAATTTAGGGAAAATGTGCTTACCGACACTATTTTGTAAGACCCTGTTCGGAAACACAACATTTTTGTTTATGCCTTCCTCCCAGCGACTCAAGAGAAAGACGTTATTTATGGCTGTATGTTACCGTCAGGGACATGCTGCCCTTTGGAACAAGCAGCAGAGTGACATCCACATCCATCTTCCGCTGATCATACAAGCAAAGGAAGGAGCTACACAGGAAGGAGCTACACAGGAAGGAGCGTCCCTGCTGAGCGGATCTGCTTTGAGATTTCGGTAACTTGAAAAGTCACCAAAGTAGCTAAGAGCTTCTATTCTTAACTTACAAACGTATCAGGAACCATCACATGCAGGGGATCAGCTTTGAGATTTCGGTAAGTTTTCAAAAGTCATCAACGTTGCTAAGAGCATATATTCTAGACTTACCAACTTCATTGCATATCAAAAACCATCACATGGAGGGGATCAGCTTTGAGTTTTCGGTAACTTTTGAAAAGTCGCCAAAGTAGCTAAGAGCTTTTATTCTAAACTTACCAACTTTATTGCATATCACGAACCGTCACGTGCAGGGGAAGAAGGCAATGTGTTTCACACCCTGAATTATTATAGTTTGTTACAAATTCTCAAACAGTTAGAAACATACTACAAGCAAATTAAGTACAAAATGCACTATTCTACTACAGGGCAATTGTGCTGAGATCTCACTGAGACCTAATTAGGATTTGTGTGATCCTTTATTTCATAATTTGAATATTATGCAAATTTTAAAGTCATGATTGAAAAGACAACGAAACAAACTAAACAAAAAATACTTTTATCTATGAAGTTCGTTGAGCGTTGAGTTCCTTACCGTGGTGAAATGGAGATGTAGTCTAAAGCTGTCAAGCATGCCATTAGATGTATACAGTATTTGGTGAAAATGCTTATATGTCCAACAGACCGAATGACTGAACAGAAAGCTCATGATGTGTGCAAAAAATCTTGTCAAACTACGAGTTATTTTGTGCTTCAAACAAACTCACTGGACTAAAAACGAATCATGACGGCCCTTCTGCTTGTACTAGACAAGTTTGTGTCCTTGGCATTCCACCACGTCGTTCAATTCAGTGAACATGAAATAACAACCTGCTTAATTCCGAACCGTGTAGGTGAAGGTCTATGCGCATGCAGTTACAACGCCAGAAATACGCCCTACATTGTCATAAAACATCCTCTGAAGCTATGGCTCCTCTACATTTAAGCTAAGGGCACAACCCGCCGTACGTGCAAATACGTGCTGTCTACGTGTCAAAACGTGGGCACTCTTTTGGGATCCGTAAGTGGTAAATACCATCTCCGTACTAACTCGTAGGAAATCCGACGGATTTGGGAGCACGCAGACACGCCGTAGAACTTTAACTTTCTGTGCCATTGGGCTGCGGAATGCCCGCAGCCAAAATCCCCCTCCCACAACCCCCCCGTGTCAATACGGGCGATGCGCCTGCCCTGTACAGCCTGAACTTTTCAGAAATACGTGGCGGACGTGGCCTCCAAAAAAAAAAAAAACGTACGGACAAATTGCGCGTACGGCGGGTTGTGCCCTTGGCTTTCGAGATAACCACGCCGTGCGTCAGCAGACATCATTAGTACGACCGAGTTCTCCATGATCCAACCTTTGGAGATTCTATCAACCCTTCGAATTCCTGATCAAACGAAACTGTCCCAAACATGCAGACTATACAGCCCCTCTGTGGAGTTCCCAGCCCTTGATAAGTCTTTTCATGTATAGATCTTCATCGTCAATCATCTTTATGAAATGAGAAATTTCCCCTGCTATAGCTATTGGTCGTATGTTATACGCCCTTTCCACTGGGACCACAACCTCATTGGAGTCTAAAATCCCCCGACGGATTTCAATAAAAAGGTTTTTTTCCTTACGCCTTGCATTTTTGCGTGTTTTGTTGTCTTTTCATCAATTTATTTCTTTTTATCTATTTGTCCACACAAATGTACATGTATTTATTATCTTTTAAGATAATAAATACATGTACATAACAATAGAATAAAAAATAGACATAAAAGGGCAAAGGGGCCGGCAGCTTATGCGTCTGTCGAAGCCTCCCTTGATGCACTTATAACAATTTGAATATATCAATCAAACGTAATAAATAAGTATGTGTTACAAATACATATATTAAACAATACAGGTAAAACTCTCTACAGCAAAACTTTGCCACACTGTGCATTATATTCAAATGAAGGGTTTCCCAAATCCAATTTACGTCGAAGCATCTTGTGGAATAGATGCCTAATAACATTGGTCTAGGTTGGCTACTGTATTTGTCTCAGCCCTTGGGAAAGGCACTTTACACGACTTTCCTCACTTAACTCAGGTGTAAATGAGTATCTAGCTGCGGCTAGTGGCCTTGGCGGGGCTTTGTGGCCGAGACAGGCTTAGGGGCATGTTCGGGCATGACGCGCCCGCCATGACACATGAGTCGCGCGATCGGGGGTAGGAGAAACTCCGAATAACAAAGCTGCATCTGCTGAAGCCGTCTCACACGTGTCATGCAGTTCTGTCCCTGTGAGACTTAGTGCTCCAATAGACGAGAGGGTGGAGAAGGAATTGCACACCCCTCCTTCACCATAAAAAGTCATGTGCAGGTCAGGCAAAAACAGGTAAATGCCTGTCTGCCTGCTCATCTGTCGAATCGACAGGAGAACCATTTGTCTCAGACCTTTGACACAGCGGTACAACAAGTAGCCGAAGGTAGCAAAGCTCCATTATGAGACTTTGTCCCGCTGATAAGCCCTGGCAGCTAAGGTAGGCGAGGTAGGATACCACAAGGCTTTCCGTGATCAATGACACTGTCAAGTTCAAAGCGACACGGTTTAACATTTCAGTACAGACTGCCTCCCAGCGTATGAGCACACAGAGCCCCTGATCCCACATTGATCACTCTGAACAGGGGATGATCGAAGATGCAGAGCCGTTTGGGGCCATACTTACTTTACTTATCCTCTTCATCCCATGTTGGACAGAAGGCTGTGATAAGTTTCCTCCACTGGGGTCTGTTCTGTGCCAGGGGCTGAGTAGCATCCCAGGGGATCCCAATGGCCGCTAGGTCTTCAGCCACAGTACGTTTCCATGTAGTTTTAGGACGTCCCCGTTTTCTCTTCCCCTCAGGGGCCCAATGTAGAGCAACTCTGGGAATACGGTCATCCGACATCCGCCAATTGTGACATCCAGTCCCCACTGAGCCGAAATCAGCCAATTGTCACAATTGGCAAGGAATAACACTCCGATTCCCAGCAAAGTCTTCTGTAGAGTTCTTCTTACGTTTGGGGACATCGAGGAACGCAAATTCCTCTTCCAGAACGCAGACTCATCTAGTCTCCAAGCAGACCATACGGTGCCTTAGAGATACTATCAAAGCTGGCCAAGGAGTATAGACGGCCAAAGGGAGATAGCCGACCAAAGGGAGTCAAACGGGCACCAGAGGTATATCTGCACTGAAACAAGGAGGAGCGTTTCTATTGTTTCCAAGTACCAGGTGCCGGCTATTATAACTCCTTGGCCAGCTTTGATATAGGCACCGAGGGTCTGCTTGGAGACTAGATTCATCATCAGTCAACGATATGAAAAGAATGACATCAAATGTGAAATCCCTAGTATTCTGTAAGGTCGTATTAACATGAAGGTACACGTTTTTGTTTTAAAATTTTATATCACTTTTATCATGGATGATGGGGAAGGCAGAAGTACACCTGTTTGAGCTAATACTTCAAGGAGGGCCACCCTACATATCACATAGTACCAAGAACTGTAGCCACTGGAATCACACTTAGACACGATCATCAGTCTGCCAAAATCCCGTACAAGGGACTTGGAAAGTTCTTCCACTGCGCTTTTATACTACACAGTGACAGTTGACACCCATATTATTAGGTGCCACATGTCCATGTGTGCAAACGAGTAATAATTATGTGGCACAAAAATATCACAATATGCACTGTACACTATGTACAGTTTTATCTACATGTAGCATATGATTTTATAAACCGTTTGTAACTGGGATGTCTTTCGAGCCATCCGGGATCACAAGGTCCTTTCTTCTGAATAAAATCATCATTAACCTCATGGGTAAAATATAAAAATGGAGGCAATGTTTCAGGCGTATCTCTCTGTGTTTCTGAATATTTGTGATCAGCATAAGTCAACAACCTCTGGACGGTTAAGATTATATTTGGTTTATGGGTAGGTCTCGGAAAGACGAGGATTAACGCCGATATTGGCATGGGGCCCGGTGTACAACCTTGGTATTATAGTTTCATTTAAATCGTAATATTTACCATATCATGTTACTGGATGGCACATGTCATAGAATAGAGATGAGCCAAAACCCCGAGGCAGGAAACTACTACCATCCACTCATGTAATAACGCCCAACGTACACGTGGACCGGTTATCTAATGACAAAGAACACTTCAACCACACCTACTACTGCTGCCCACATTCCAAACGTAGGAGTCAATCACAGATTAAAGCTCCAGAATAAAACTATGTCATCACACCCACAAGGCAGGTGGACGCTTTATCTAATGACAAAGAACACTTCAATCACACTCCAACTATTGCTTCCCACACACCAAACGTAGGTGTCAATCACAGCTGTTAAGAAGGGTAAGTAGTGATTAAGACTCGAGAATACTGCTATGCCATCTGGCCATGTGTTATCAGATAACAAAGAAGTCTTACAATCACACATCTACCACCGCTGCCCACACTCCAAATGTAGGAGTCAATCTCAGATGTTTAGACAGGTACCAAGTGATGAAGGCTCCAGAATAAAACTATGTCATCAGCTCATGTGATAACGCCCACCACACACGTGGACGTTTTATCTAATAACAAAGAACACTTCAAACACACCTACTACTGAATCCTACACTCCCAACGTAGGAGTCAAAGACAGCTAATTTCAAATTAACTTAGTGATTTAAGCCTATTCAGAATGGAGCTATGCCATCAACCCATGTCATAACACCCACAAGACAGGTGGACGTTTTATCTAATAACAAAGAAAACTATAAACGCACCTACTACTGAAGATTCAATCCTAACGTGGGAGTCACATCCAGGTGTTTAGTCATCACAAAACTACCTCTTGTCAAAACCAGCTTAATCTAATTTAGCAGGAAGAGGCCTAAGAGCGCGCAAACGTGCATAACCAGCCAGAAGCTCTCTTTATATGGTGGTCAGCCTAAAACTTTTCTTGGAAAAAGCAATCTTGTCCCAAAGTCAGAAGTGGTTTGAAAAAAAACACGAAACGAACTGTCTCTTGTTTATCGTTCTCGGTGGTTCAGAGACGGTGAGTGACTCCAAAATTGAACGAGGCCATGTATGAATGTGATATCGCCCACAAGCCACGTGGGCTATGTAATAACAACGAACGCTTCAAACACACCCCAACTATTACTTCCCACATTCCCAACATAGGAGTCAATCTCAGATGTTTGGAAAGGAACGTAGTTAAAGCTCCAGAATAAAACTACGTCATCAGCTCATGTCATAACACCCACAAGACACGTGGATGCTTTGTCTAATAACAAAGAACACTTCAAACGCAGCTACTTCTGCTTCTTACACTTATGCCAGCCACCCATGTCATAACGCCCACAAGACACTTCAATGTTTTATCTAATAACAAAGAATACTTCAAACGTACCTACTTCTCTTCTTACACTCACTATGTAGGTGTCAATCACAGCTGTTTGGAGCGGAGCTATGCCAGCCACCCATGTCATAACGCCCACAAGACACTTTAATGTTTTATCTAAGAACAAAGAACACTTCAAACGTACCTACTTCTCTTCTTACATGTAGGTGTCAATCACAGCTGTTCGGAGCGGAGCTATGCCAGCCACCCATGTCATAACGCCTACAGGACAAGTCAATGTTTTATCTAAGAACAAAGATCCCTTCAATCACACCTACAACTGAAGCTCCAATCCCTACGCAGGAGTCAGGCCAAGACGTTAGTAATCACAAAACCACCTCTTGTTAAAAAAGCTAAATCTAATTTATGGAAACCATGTGATAATTATGAAAATATATACTTACATGTGGGAAAATGGCTTAGGTTTGTCCTCAATGGTACTTGCTAAAAGAAATGTCCCTATTAATTAAACATAAACTAGACAGCCACAGATATGACGAAAAATCAGTGTTGGTTCGTTACTCAAATTTGCTTAGATATGGCTCTAAAATGCACCAGAGAGCCTCTAAATCCGCCAGGCCGACGGCTATCAAGGCCGCCTACTGAATCTCTGAGGGTTTTAGAAAATAGTTTTTGGGTGATGGCAAGCCGGAAGCTTTTCCTAGAAAAAAAGGAGTGTAGCATAATGTAGCACCAGTTTCATTTAGACCGAGACAAGCAAAGCAGTCTGTTGTTGCTTAATGGTACATTTAAGATAGATGACTCGGGTTCCATAACAGAGCTATTACCATCCTTCCATGTGATAACGCCCACACAACAAGTGGCCATGGTGTGATATCTAAAATCAAAATACTAATAACAAACCATTTCAAACACACCTGCTACTAAAGCCTCAATCTCTTTGGTTGACGGCCAGCCAGGGGCCTTTCTTATAAACAGGGCATAGAGTGTGTAGCACAATCCAGAAAGAGTTCCATTTCAACCGAGACAAATAGACTCTTGTCGCTTAATGGTATACGCTCGTATATGAAACAAAAGACTCAGCCCTCATAATAGAACTATATCATCCATCCATGTGATAACGCCCACAAAAGACGTGGCCATGGTTTGATATCTACTATCAAAATACTAATAACAAAGACAATTTCAAACACGCGTACATCTGCTACTGAAGATGAAATCTAATTTAAAACAACCAGCAAGTAAATGTGTGCAAAAGTATATAGCCATCTGAGCCTCTAAGGAGTCTAGAAAATGGTTTTACATGTAGGTTGACGGCTTGCCAGAAGCTTTTCTTGGAAAAAGCAATACAGTTCAAGTCAGTAATAGTATCATTCAAACTGAGACGAACGGAAAATGATGTTGGACCATTTAAGTTCGTTGAAAAAGATGTTTCTGACTTTAAATAGGGAGAAGAGATGCTGCTACATTGAGTGTAGTGCAGTGCATAGAAGTGGTCAATAGCCTTGCCCTGTCTGAACAAACTCCTTAAAAAAAGACAAGACACATAGGCGGCTTCCTTCAACAACAAAGAACTCCTTAGAAGATCCCTCTGACGGACTGGCCACCGACAACGCGGGGATTGTCTACCACCGCGGTCCTCCTCACGTACTCGGCTTGCCGCTTCCTGAATTGGTCTTATCTCCGCTTCGCACGCTTCTCTTAAAGACGTTCTGAAAAGACTTAAGGCTGAAGTAGAGCCTTCGGGGAGGCTTTTGTGTATCTCAGAGGGAAAAAGAGACGAGATGCGAAGTAAACCTATTCTTAGTGGCTACTCGGTGCGGGTTTGATCAGTGCCGCGGCAGGTAATGACCACATTAACTTAGTAAGGGGCGGTAAGTAAGATGTATTACCCCACAAACGGCTCTTAACGCGGATTACCTGAAAAGGGTGATACATCCTTATTAAGTCAGTTTCTCATCGTGATTGTAGTTTTTAAACCAATACTTGGTCGTGGTTAGTGGATAGATAATTATTTGCTCTTTGAGTTGTCCTTTTCTTGGGATTTAGAGATATTCCTGAAACATGTGATGAAATGTATGTGAAATGTGATAACAAGTGTACAAAATCTCATTCCAAGGCCGTATATAACTACAAGGAGGGACATTAATTCTGGGCTGAGGTAAACACCGGAAATACTAAGCTCGCATTTAAAAGTTTTCACGAAGACTGAATGCCTATCAAGTTTATGTAAAGCGTGAGAAAAGTATTCAAGGTAGAGTTCAAGTTTGTCCCATGGTACTTTAAGGCATTAGAGGTAATGGGTTGTTATCCACGGTGTCCATTTACTTATTTATCCATTGTGTCTATGATGCAGTATTGGAAGGCGGAGCCCATCCTTCTCCTTTTATCACCATTTACATCTCCAACCGAAGTCAGGTACCCATTTTGATAACTGGGTGGACGTGTGGAGTATCGTGTAAAGACTAGTGCATTTACCATGGGCTCGGTATCGGTGGTGTGTAAGCGGTCTCTTACCATGAGCACCTCGGCAGGGTTTTGGCGAAAAAGCCTTTAGAACTATTACACCAACATGTAACGTCACAAATATATATATATATTCATTTCTGCTGTCAACAAGACACCCATATTTTCATCCCATGTCTATTTTCATGATATCATGCATGTCAGTTGTTGTGTGTACTTATCTGACAAAAGCTCCTTGATATTACAGCCATTAGATCACATCATTGTAACTGAATGTGCGACTTGCTTCTCTTGAAGTGATAAATTTGTGTTATCAGTAGCAGACAGTGTTCCACTTTGTCAGAGATGTTGACGGTGACCAGGCAAGAACATGTGCAAGAAGCTCCGATTCTTGACTCGCACAGATGTTGCAGAAGAATGTTGTTTTCTTCAACCATCCGAGAAACCATCCGACACCGCCCGGACCCCCCTCCCCACCGCCTAGTTTTAGGGACACACTATTATGCACAAACGTAAAGATTTGATGACATAAACATCTCCTGATAATGCAAGATGCTTCCTCCAAACTCTCTATGCCCGTGTTTACCAGAGTATTGACTGTACTTCATTGTTTGAACAGTTTTGACGATACCGTCACTCACCTCGAAATTTGGCGGGCTCTTGGAAAGGTCAAAGGTTATATGATTTTGCCTGATTACCCTTTCAGTATCGCGGTCAGTGTAATATGACGAACACTCGCTTGACCAAACAAAAGGCAGCTTGGATAATTCAGCGGCGAAGAGATTAAAACTTCCTTAGTTTTAATCATAAGAATCTACTACGATAGAAAGTCAAACAGCAAACAGAAATTCCCTTCGAGCTATTATGCAATAAAAAAGACGGATTATTTTTACATACATACGAGTAACTGGTCATAACTAAATCTATCTCTATATGTATATCTTTATATCTAAGACAAACTGTGTGAACTCGCAAAGCTTCAGTTGCTTTGTTTCTCCCGTTGTTTACAACCAAAACTACAAGTGATAGTATTTCATCTTTAGTTTTCATGTAACAGTAAAACCGCTACTTGCAGGTCAGGTCTAGGCAATTTAAATGTGCATTATAATTATCTGGTAAGCGGAACAGAGAATTTCACTTCCAATTTCCTGCGCGTTACCTTGAGTTAGAATGAATCTTTGCCCCAACCCTGACTTTAAATCATTCCGCTGTCCTTCAAACTTATATTCCATTGATAGTAGCCTTGAAAATCATAGCTGAACTACCGGCCAAATCGACATCAAATGCTCGGGCTTCCCTTCATCTGTAATTGGACCTCAGGCAAGGCGTGTTCCGCGTCTTTCCCTGATAACTCAGCTCCAACCTGTAATAGGATTGCCAACCTTGAAGCATCTAAGTGCACTTGAGGCCAAACCTCCAGGTACATGTAAGATTCCTAATGATGCAATCTATCACGTGATAGAACCGCATATCAAGTGATTTTCTGGTATCTGGACTCGCACGCAAAACACTCTCAAAGAAAAAACACTCCTTGTTAAGTTCATAGCCCGATTATCTTAAGTGTCGCACCGGATGAGAAAAGGTACCAAAAAGTAAATAAGGGTACTTTTTTAATGTTATGCCAGGTTTTACGGAAGGTCTTTATTTTACGACAATTGTACAAGGTTTTAAAAGAGCGTACCAAGAGAGGAACGATCCATATCTGGGGGGTTGCTTGCATCATTTGATGCGGCGCAGCGCATGCATGATAAAAACCCTGGAAGAGAACGCTACAGCTAAAATTTCAATCTAGTGGGACGTTTGTAAGAATCTTTACATGTAGCAACCAAGTCAACAGAGAGACACTCAAATACATGGACCTTGGCATCACCTAATTACTTTATACAAGCACGGCTTCGTTATATTATGAAAAACGTACCTTAAGAGAACACTTCAACTGGAAATTTAATTCTCTGCCAGATTTTGCAAGACTGGTTTAGCTTATAGGACTTGCCAACATCTTTTGTAAAGCACAGGATGAGGAGACCTCTACAGGTACAATTTAAAATGAAGTTTTGTCAGGTTTTGCAAGAACATAAACAGAGGTACCTCTCAACAGAGGTACGCTCCTGTACCTTGTTTACAGGGTTTGCTATCATCTTATGCAACGCGTCGCATGATAAAAGTACAGGAAGAGATCGCTATAGATAGAATTTCAATCTGGCAGCTGCTTATGTAAGGAGAGCTGCGTGTGACAACTTCCTAAAAGAAATAACATCTGGATGATCTATCAAATCATGCTTCTATTTATTTCTCTATCAATCTAATATCTATCTATCTATCTCTCTTTCCCCATAGGCGGTTTATGTTAGTTTTATGCTAAGCACGCTCCGTGTTGGTTGCTGAGGGAGCGTTCCGTGGTGAGACAAAAATAGACTTCACCCGAACTCGAAACTTGACATCGAGCCAAAGCTGCTATCAGGTAGTTACACAGTTGTAGAAAAGTCAGGAACAACTCATATTACGCTTGATGAAATAAATCACCGGTTATCTCTTATACACATCATTGGCTGCTAATGAGACATTGGTCATGCGTGATGCGAAAATCCTTTCATGGAGGAGCTTTCACTCAACAAAGTGAACGAAGTGCCTTACTCTTTCAGGTCCAAGACTGGTGCCTAAGAAATATTGTGTCTACGAGTGCGGTTCTGAAAAAATATGGTTGACAGGCGGGAATTCTCTTCTTTTTTTCTTTGGTCTTTTTTCAAATTACATTCAATTACATTTTATCAAGGTAAAGCTGAAATCAGTCAATTGTATATACAACGTCATATAGGAATGATACAAAATACATTGGACAAGCATAAGACTATATACTGGACAAAGACAATGTTTACTATACATTCTTAAATCAACTTGTCGGGGCATTTAACTGTTAACAGTAAATTGTGAAATACAGTTTTGAAATTAATCACTCAGATATCAGGTGGGAAATTTTATGTCCTTTGCAAGCAGCCGACCAAACTTAAGACTTATGGTCGGCAGGTTTTAGCTAGGATCCGACGGCAAACCGAAACACAACTTTTTCCCTAAAACTTACTCATTCAAGTACAGGCCACCAGCGTCTCAGGGACCTCTACCCATTAATTCCCAGGGATCCCGTCTGGCGATAAGAATATCAAATTTTCTTCGCTACTCCTGCAGCGATTCAGGGTATCCAGGCATTTCCATGAGAGTGTTCGAGAGTCCCCGGACGCTTTAAAGCAGAACTTCAAACACTACAGGCTCGACGAGATTGCGGCCGAAGCGATCTTACAATCACACTTTATTAACTGAAATGCATCAGACAATGGTATCTACAACATCATATAGTAACTGTACAGAAATACATTGGACAAGCACAAGTACAATGTTTTCAATAGACTATCAACTATTCAAAGCATTAAAAAGAATGTCTGTTTTGAATACCATCACTTAGATACCATATCGGACATTTTTTTAATCCTCGCCAGCAGCTGACTAAACTGAAGGCCAGGGTCGGCAGGTTTTTCGCTAAGGTCCATCAGAAAACCTAAAACATCACATTTGTCCTACGCCTTACTCATTAAAGTCCAAGTCATCAGCGCTGAAATGGATATGCCATCAGCGTTTCAATGAACTGTACCCATTCATTTCCAGGGATCCCGTCTGGCGATAAGAATATCAAATTTTCTTCGCTACTCCCGCAGCCATTCAAGGTAGCCGAGTATTTCCGCATGAGTCCCCGGACGCTTTAAACCAGAACTTCAAACACTTCGGGCCGAACGAGATTGCGCCGCTCCCAGCCGGTTGGAACCGCCGTTTCGTGAGCCGACTCAAGACATTAGGAGAATCCAATTTTTCCTCCCTATCGGGAATAATAGTAAGGCCATGTTTATTTGATTATACGGATGACATTCGCGCGCGCATCAAATTTTGTCCGTTTCCAAAGGAACGAAAAAAATTCAACTGTACGGTAAATCGTACAAAGCAGCTTCCAAAAATCAAATATATGCCGTGGTTTACGAAAAAAATATCAAAAAAGTATACTTATGCCATAGAATAGTCATAAGGTCAGAAAAGGTGTAGAAGGACAAAAATGAAGAACCTATTTTTCAGTATGCTGTATTCTGTGTGTTCAGTCATCTGTTCAACCTTCCTGACCACTTAGACTTCATAATGAAGGTAACTTTTTTATCAAACTTTTTTATCCGCACGCTCGCATCAGTTTTGGGGTTCCCGGAAGATGTCATCCATATAGTAAAATCAACATGGTCTTAGGAGAATCCAATTTCCCCTCCCTGGATAGCCGGCTCGTAGCACTGATGTTGCAATGGTTATCGGTAGTCGCAATGTAAGTGCTGTGGAATGATACGCAGTGATAAAAAAGAAGCGAAACTTGAAAATGGACCCAAAGTTACTATCAGCCGTGTACAGTGAAGGTCAAGGTAAAAGTCAGACGCCCATGAGTTGGAGGTTAGAAATACCAAAGTTCAGTTGCTCTGGAGGCAAGGAATACCGACCAAAGTCCTGTCACTGTGGAAGCTAGCAATACCAAAGTCCTGTTGTTATGGAGGCTAGAGCCGTTAAAACCGCTATGTCAGAAATGCCACAATCATGTTACGATCCTGGCAGCAGCGTGGGCTTGACTAATGAGTCCATTGCCTCAGCCACCAAAATTGTGCCCATAACAAGAGCACTTTACACGACTTTACTCACTCCAACAGGAACCTGACTGGTTAGGAGGTGAAAGGCAGTGAAAGTAGAAGGATGGGCTCCGCCTACCAATACCGTATCCAAGACACGTGTAAGACAACCCACTGTCCCTACGGCCTCAAAAAGGCCATGGGAGTGTTGTTGTCGTCTGTCTCGGAAGACAATGGTAGGCAGACGGGTTTTTAAGGCGACCAGTCTGCCTGGCCTGCGCTTGGGTTTTTAAGGTGGAGGAGGGATGTGCACGTCCTTCTCCACCCTCTCGTCCACTGGCACACTAGTCCTACAGGGGCAACTGTATGCAACGTGTAAGACGGCCCCAGCAGATGCAGGTTTGTTTATTGGAGTTTCCGTCTCCTAGGAGGACTTCCGACCAAGGATGCAAGGGGTTCCTCCTACCCCTGACTCATGTGTCATGGCGGGTGCGTCATGCCCGAACATGCCCCTATGGCCTGTCACCACCACAAAGGCCTGTCACTGCCACTAGCCGCAGCTAGGTACTCATTCACACCTGATTTAAGTGGGGAAAGTCGTGTAAAGTGCCTTTCCCAAGGGCACAAGATCGGTGACACGGCAAGCGGATTTGAACCCGGACCTCTCGGGCCTGAGACCAACGCCCATGGGAGTACCTTAACCTTAAAGTTTACATTTGACCCTTTGTACATTCTTTGCAGAAACTTGATATGCTTGCATATACTTGGCATGGCAAAAGCAATAACAGAAATTTCCAGCTGCTGTTCAGAGCTGCCACCCCACCCCCAATAAAATCCAGCCTTTGTATACCATAAGATTATGTACACTTTTAGCACCTTTCAGTTGTAATTACATTTCACCACAGGTTGCATCAGACTCTGATGCCTGCGAATGATTGATTGATTGATTGATTGATTGATTGACAGGTTGCATGAACGACTCTAAATCTTAAGAAAAACAACTCAAGGAGCTATGGAAGCTAGAGATATCATATCCCGGTCCTCCTGCTATGCTAGAAAAGCGAGAATCCTGTTACAATTTTGTCAGGAGCGTAAGCTTGACAAATGTGGCCATTGGCCCAGTCGGGGCCAAAGAATCGCGGTGAAAAATACTGTAATCCTGGGGAAGACATGAGAACGTTACTGGGGAGGCTTGGCGGGTTAAAGGAGAACATTTATCTCCTTGGAGAACATTCGTCTCCTTGGAGACGCGCCCTTCTTGGCGCCTTGTGCGTCCTGTGGTCAGACTGATAGGCCGCCGCGGTTAGTGGGGATGACTCGCCTGTGTAGGTACAGTAGCGCCGCTCTTGTACTATTTGTCACTTATAACTACATGTAACTGTATGCAACATGCGACTACATGTAACTGAGTTCATGTAACTGGGTTATATATTACATGTTATTATATGTAACATGTATTTTCTCTTCCATGGTTAGCCCTTGGCAATAGTCTATGGCTAATTGGGCAGCCCTGGCTGTTTGTAAACAGCTGAACAAATAAATAAATAAATTACATGTTGCATATAACTACATGTAGCTGTGTTACTAGTTTCATGTAACACAGGCTTGTACCAACATTTGTCACTTATAACTACATGTAACTGTGTCTCTAACTACCATGTTGAGTTTGTAAATGGACTCGAACGAAGTTTGGTGCTACCCTTGAAACAATACTACCGACAACAAAAGCAATAGCCTGGAATTCATGTTCTCTTCTTCGTAAACTCCGAAGAGAACTAAGTTTCCTGTCTATTCACAAACCGGACAGACACGGGAATGGGGTAGACGTGCGCACCGTCACGAATACCGCTCACGAGGCCTGAGTGAGCAACGACGAATGAGGGATATAGGGGGAGGTAGAACAGTGGACCAATGGGGAAGGCCGTTAGGGATTAGGGCACACCCGTCCAATTCGTGAGCCGACAGGAAACGTGAATTATTTGGTGTGACATTCGCCTACGGCGTTTATAGGCATGGATTCTGAAGCTATCGCATCGCGTGCCTGTGAAGCTGGTGTGTTACGTAGATATATACAGATACAGATAGAGATCAGCCATACGATGATGTATTTCATTCACCCGGACTTCAGGAAGAGTAGTGATACTAGTATATCCGTCACTAATGGAGATCCGATCCGAACCAAACCAAATACTACGTATACTGTCAGTAATGGCAAGGACGTTGGTAATGGCAATAAGAGATGCTTCTTAAAATAACACTGTGTGACATCAACATTCATCATGGCTAACTATGCATTGGACGACATACATTGGACGACCATCCTTTGCCTGAGGCGTTTGTAGACATCGATTTTAAAGCTCAGTAGTGACCTGGTCACAATGCTATCAGCGCCAGAGGCTTTATGAAATGCTAAGCGTTACACAGTTTTGACAGCGTATGACAACGACATTTTTCATGTCCAGCTAGCTGTGTCTCCTGTAGCTCTCTAGTGCGAGACATTTGCAGACATAGATTTTTCTAATAGGGGTTTCTTCTTCATGCCTCTTCGTAGAATAGCCCAGTACGTACCATATAGCCATAACCAGAATATACATGTCAGGCATTACATGCATACCATACGTAACTCCACAGGATAAGCTATTTCCGTTGTTTCTGAACGCAATGTATTCAGGGAAAAGAAGTTGACGTACGGTAGTTTCAAACTGCAGTATTCTTAATATAAAACTGCAAAATTTCCAGCTGCAGCAACTGTTGCAGTTTGAAAGTACCTTCCATCGACTTGATATACCTAAATACCATGTTATGTTTCAACGGTAACCACGCGGGTAAAGGTGATAAAGCATTAAGGGATATTCAAAAGGCTTGAAATGTGCTGCGCTATCACACTGTGATGGCTGGATATCCAAGCCCGGTCCTTTTGGTATACCAAAGCCCTGTTACTATCCTGGCTGAAGCGTAAGCTTGACAAATGAAGGCATTGCGATAATTACCATAATTACTTTCATATCATATCGGTCCATGAGGTATCCAAAGGCCGAAACTACCACAACGTTGTCAACTTTTTTTGTCTCTATTGTCACGGTGAGCAAACTAAGTGAGCTAAAAATTGCCATGTTGTGCAACCATTTTACCACATCTAAGCTTGTAAAGTACGAGTCAGTAAGTCGCTTTAAATAATATTTTAATCTTAAAGTTCGTAAAATGAATCCTATTCGGCGTCTCACTGCGATATTTCAATAAATACTTCCGGTTATCTTACTCAACATGGCGGCCACGTTTCAATCAATTTCATCACCTCACATACGAACGACAGAACAGAGTAAAAGACAGTTCTTGGCCAAGAAAATCAATTCCCTTCTCAAGTAATTCAATAAAATCTGTAGTTATACTACCCTTGGCTTCAACGCAGCACTACAGTTCTGACAGGTGACGATTTTTCAATAGACCGAATCGTTACAATGATCGTTGAAAAGTCCCTATCCACAGTTCCGTCCAATGAAGAATAATTCCACAAGTCTCGAAGGACCGATTCTCTTCTCAGAAACGCCTTAACACAAATTGAAAGTGTCTGGAATCCAACAATAGCCGTATTTCTATCTGTATTGGTAAGGTAAAAGCGGATAAATCTAGGTGAGATCCCTAAAAATCCCAAATTTGGATTCCTTGGGATGCGGAATGTACCTTGTGTCACGACATATTCGGTTAAAACTTTCCACCAAGGCTTTAGAGCGTTATGTATTTTGCAGTTCTAACAAAGATGAAAGATTTCCCTTTAGACAAACATCAAACCATAATTTGTCCTTAACAAGCAGTGTGGATCCGTTTTCTTAGGAAGTCCCTTCTCAAAACGAACTCTTTAAAGAAGAGCTCTTCAAAGAGGCTATCCTTAACTTCAAAGGAACCAGTAAGATCAAAAAGGATGTGAATGACGGCTTAGATTAAGGTGAGGCCGAAAAGCCTCAAAATATAGTCTGATAAGAATATATGTAGTAAGAAAATTTGCCTTTCGACGAATTTCAGTCAATTGTGTTGGTGAAAAGTCGCAAAAGTGAACAAATCTGTTATTGCAACGCTGGTCGAAGATGCTAGGTGTCGCACTTATCAGCGCAATCGCCTATGAATGATACACATCTGTAACATACATTCTCCTGTAAGCACTTGAGGTCGGCAGTACAGCCAGTAATCACTTGCGCCACCTAGCGAGTTTGAAGTGAACGAAGTTGTCTATCCAAACCATATCGTTTTTTACCCAGTTTGATAATAATGTGCAACAATGATCTTCATTCATTCACACATTCATTCATTCATTATAATGCTGCGATTAATGTTTAGGTCGTTCTTATTCATCAACGACGTTCAAATAAAGTGGCGACCTACTCAGTCTTGGGACGTATAAGCCACGCCATTATACAAGCCATTTGAAAATAAGTGGTGTCTAGATAACTTGTGCTAGAGGCAACCATGGTCCCCAACCCTCTAAATGAGGATGGGACTAGGTGATGTGAGGTGGTATCTCCTGTAAATATAAAACTAGAGTGACCTATTTTAGATTCTAAGCACTCTATCTAAAGGTGGTATCTCACTGCACTTGCGTCAAGCTTGCGTCACTGCGGGGTTCGTTCGTTGCGTCACTGTTTTGTTATTTTTTCCGATTTTCTTATAATCTAGGTATTGCGTAATAGGTAAAAGTATGACTCAGAATACCTCAAAACAGAAAACGTGAGAAATTTCGTTCGTTTTCTCTGAAATTCGTTGAGTATCTTTCGAACCTCGCAGTGACGCAAGTGCAGTGAGATACCACCTTTAGCGATGCTAGAGTCGAAATCGTGACCCCAAAAATCAGCATCTACTTAATGTGAATCAATAAGTGCCATCGCCGAGCGATGTGGGACTTATTATCATTGGAAAAACTGTCTGCCCCAGATATATGATGTGCTTAAAACCTACCTTTTAAAGACAAGTGGCGTCGCCTGTATACCTACTGACGTAGGGTATGCTATTTATGGTTTCTTGACAGTCTGTCCATACAGTGCTAGATCTAGGGTTAAAAGGGGTGACCCAAAAATTAGCGAAGCATCAACTATATAATTCCTAAAGTGCCCTTAACGAACACTTAAGGACTATAATCGGAAGCGTTTTTGGACCCTACTGACGTGGAAGTGGTTCATACTAACATTTTGAAGATAAGTGATGCCTCATAGACATGTATTGACGCAGAGTATCTATTTTAAGATGCCTTAGTAGCCGTAATGTCGAAAACGTGACCCAGAGAAAGCATCTTCTGCTAAATGCAGATCTCTAATGTGCAATCAATGTGCGATGAGGGACAAATCAAGGACCTCTCGTGTTCATACTTGAGCGGTAAAGAATGGATTACCTGACGTTATCTGTGACGCTCTGGTGTTGAACTGACGTCAGGTGAGCAGACGCGACGTCGCGACGTCATGACGCCGCGCGCCAGACTGACGAGAACACAGACGGGATCATGAAGTCTTAAGTACACGCTCTACAAGTTTCCTGTGATCCTCGGAGCGAATCCCATTCATCACACTCATACCATATACATCGTGTTTTAGTCCTTAGAAACACATTATGACTTATTAGGTACGCGGCTTTCTCTGAGGCGGTGAAGGTCCCCCGACGGAAATTGGAGATTCTAAGTTCTTCTCTCAGGTAGGACGGTCAATGGAGGTCCCGTGTTAGACGTAGGTCACATTTCCAAACCGGAGCCCGGTCAGGATGTTTTAAGATACGAAAACTTAAAATGTATATACTTTAGTATTACACAGATTATGCCCGAGAATCTTGTTTTGACCATTTTGTGTATTTTGAAGTCTTTTATATCATTATTCTTTGATCCCGAAAGTGGTCCGGCCGGGTTCCGGTTTTGAAATGTGACCTAAACCTTAGAGGAGAGCCCAATCTCCAGCACGTTTAAGAACCCAATATGGAAAAGAGTCGGGTCCTTCCCGGCGTGAGTGGTTTAAAACCTACAGTCCTTTGTCCGCGACAAGAAGTATTAAGGTATCTCGGTTGGCTAAATTGGCATTTTTCATCTAATTAAAAAAATTTGATTTTTTTTAAATTTTTTAAATTTTTTAGATTTTTTTAATTTTTTAATTTTTTTATTTTTTTATTTTTCATTTTTTATTTTTTAAATTTTTTATTAAGAATGATTGTAATGGACACTCAATTCAGCCGCTGGTTGTCATGCATCTACAAATTAACTATTAAACTATTTACTAAACGTGGGGCAATTGATTGTGTATTGGGGTCGCCAGAGTTAGTGACGAATGACACACCCTTGCGATTGTTTAGCCCCGCCTACTGTAAGCTTCTAAGAATTCAGCCCCTGGCTGCGAAGAGAGGGAAGTGAGGGATCAGAAGTCGGCCCACCCAATAACAATAACATAGCAGTAGAAGCCGAAAAGCGGCTGTACTGCGACCACAATTGGCGTTGTGTGACCCTTAATTCCATGATCGAAATATGATGAAAGACAACAACAAAAAGTATTATCTAAAGCAACAAACATAACACACGGAAGGACATTCACCCTTGAGATTCGTTTCATGCGAGCTCTCATATCTTTTGTGGATCATCGGTAGCTTCGCGTACTGAGATCTGTCTGTCTGTCTTTCTGTCCGTCTGTCTGTCTGTCTGTCCATAGCCGTGCAGTCACAGACTCTATTGAAAAGTGGACGCAAGCAAACGCTGTCTATTTATAGCTGTTAAGGTGAAGGAGGAAATGTGACCTAAGCATTCACTAGACGATGACCCTTGGGCGACGGTGCAGTGACCACAATTGGCTTTGTGTGCCGCTTGATTCCATGATTGAAACATGATGCAAGGAAACAACAAACAAAACACGCAAAGGGAAATTCACCCTTGAAATTCGTTTCATGCTATCTCTGGTCCTTGGTAACCCAGCGTTAGCCAAGCCGCCAACGACTCCAGTGGGTAGTGGACGCAAGAGAATGACGTCTAGTGGAAAGGTAAATGTAGACACGTACGAGATCTGACACGGGCTTTTCTTTGGGACGCAGGGAGTTCTTTGACTGGACGTGTCTCAAGTTTTTGGAAGTTCCATTAAAGACTTTTCACGGCCTCAATGAATAGCTAGAGTCACGACTTAACATGCTTCAAGACAGATAACTATACTGGGACTCATGACCTATGTGATGGCAATCCTTGTATGACGGTGTCAGGCCTAGATGTACACTAAATTATAGACCCAATAAAAAAAGACGTTTCGTATGAAAGGAAGGGGAACAAGAGTCATAAGACTCGATTTAAACAGTAACATCCCTTCGTTTGGGGCGAAGGTCTGACGACGAAAAATAAAGAGTCTAGTCCCTTAGAAACCCAAGAAGTTTGCTGGCTATGACCATCATCACCGGACTGACATATGCATAGAGTTGCTTTGTCCCGTGAAGTCGCCTGTGTAACTGAGATTACTTTTGACTTATGTTCAGTTTTTTCCTCTCTAAGATATCTATTCTTACTTCGCCTCCAAAGTGAGTTTATTGTTGCTTCTGGCAAGTCCTTCTGGGTGTCTACCTTCGTGTCTACCTTTCTGTCCAGCTGTCTTGTTGACTGTCAGTCTGAATGCTTATCTGTGTCGACTATCTGTCTGTCTGTCTGTCTGTCTACCTGCCTGTATCTCTATCCGTCTGATTATCGATCTGTCTGTCTGTATGACTGTTTATCCGTCTGTCTGTCTGTGAGTCAGTGTAGCTAAAGCTAATGTTGCCTATACATCAGTGTGCGTCGGGCCCGGCGCCCATCTCCGCTTCATAACCCTGAGGCCACACAAAAAGGCGCTACAGCACTGGGCTATTCCACTGATAGTGTGGCGTGTTTAGCTTTCATACTATTCTTCATATCAGAGAAAGAAGTATGCACCACGTGAATCAGTGTGTCTGCGCTTGTCTGTATATGAGTCTGTCACTCTGTCTGTGTATCTGTTAACTTCTGTGATTCCCAATACATACATTACAGACCTGCCATACATCGTCAGTGCTTCCAATTTTGTCGCTAGATTGTCAGATTCCAGACGAGTATGATTGATGGACCGTTCTGTGTTCTGAATGTCAAGTTCAAAGCGCCACGCTATAATGTACCACCTGGAGTATAATTGGCACTCTCAGAAACCTACGCATATTTGATAAATGTTATTTGCCTTGTCTACCAATATTAAGTAATGTTTGAATGTCAGCATTATTCATACCTTTGGACAAATATTCATCACAAACTTACAAGGATAAAGGTGTTATTGATTCATAATCGTGCTCATATTACAAAGCCTGAGTACATAAAGGACCTGCTGACAAAGTAAACATGGTGAGAACAGGCACAGGTTGTGCTGGTGCCTGGCAGGTAGGATACCTTGGTAAGTTTAACGTCAAATTTCCAAACCGGGGCCCGGCCAGGCTGTTTGTAGCCTCTACCAAGCTTCGTAGACCGGTGGTCTGATTGTAGAAATTGGACAAATAGAGTCGTAGTACACTAGGGGAGTCAGCCGTAGGTCGCAGGCTGTTCCCTAGCCGGCTGTACTTCTCTGGCCGGCTTACCTCATTTTGTTTCATTCCTATGGTTTTCCACGCGACCTATGGCGTCTGGTAGAGACTAAGCTGTTTGTGAAAACGAAAAAAAAAATAGAAAAAATAGAAACGTAACAATATTTAATGAATTGTTTATTAAACAATGTTCTGTGTGTCGACCACTTAGATGTTATGATCAAGACAACTTTTTGGCCAAACTTTTTTCTTCTGCCCTGAGAATGACATTTATATAATCAAATCAGTATGTAATACGTTTTCTGGGCAGCAACTTTGTAACTCCGTGACAGGCAAACTCCTCTGGGAAATTATTCCCCATATCCAGCCAATTTTTACTGATTTTTTTTCACTTACCCCAGATATCCATTTTTTACATTGCCATAAGAGACGATGAGATGTCATTCGAAACGAGGTTAATATTGATCCGACCAATAGATGACCTTCGCTTCCATGCATGCAGGCACTCTGTGGGTGTTAAGCTCGTTGCAAACCACACTCGGACAGCTAACTCATCTGGCTTGTTACGTATCAAGTTCTGCTATTTTCCAGCGACCTACGGAGCCTGGTAAGGATTTAGGTTACATTTCCAAACCGGGGCGCGGCCGAGCAGCTTTCAGAAGCGAAAAGAATGATACATCAAAATACACAAAATGTCAAACGTTTTAATTTTTCGTTTCTTAAAACATCCGGGCCGGGCCCCGCTTGGGAAATGTGATCTATACGGACCTCAAACGGACCTCATACGGACCTCAAACGGACTTAAATATCATACGCACTTGTGAATCCGGCTTCAGCCTCTACCAGGCTCCGCGGATCGCTGGTCAAATAGCAGAAATTAGACTAATTGAGGGAAAAGTATGCTATTGGAGTCGGCCGGCCAAAGGAGTGCCTATCGGTCCGTGGGTCGCTTACTGACTTTTTAAAGAAGATTGTTCAGAGCAAGGTCATTACGCCACTTCAAGGCAATGAAATAAGAAGTTGGAAGTAATTGTACTCGGCGATGGTGGTGAACATTTCTTTTGAAGGCTGATAAGTTGTAGACTGGAGGGAAACATTCCATAATATGGCCTGCCGACTCCCCAAGCATACTATTCCCGCTATTAGTCCAACTTCTTTTATATTACCAGCGCTCCGCGGAGCCTGGTAGAGGCTAGTGTGTGTGTTGTTGTTGTTGTTTAATTTGGGAGGGGGGGGTGCGCGAGGACGATTATTTTGTGGCACATATCATTTGGTGTCTGCTAGACCTGTTCTTTGTAAAGGATCCTTATCAGTCTTTTACATTGTGTGGGTTGTTGCCAAACATTCAGGGCCTTGTGCCATTCCGATAGGGGAAGGGAAAGCAGACATGTGTACATGAGGATAGATGTGCAGATATTATAAAACGTAGTAAGTATTGATTTGAACTATAGATGACCCTGGCTATCCTGCCGGCATGCAGATATCACAACACCCCGGCACATCCTGGTATCGTCTGTACAGGCGGGACTCAGCACGGATTTTATCTTACAGTCCTATTTATCAACACGGATGTGGTGTTTACATAGATAGCTGGATATAGCTATCATTTCTTATGTTTACCTGTTCGGATATCTGACGCAATGTGTGTGCTGACCTGTGTTAGGATTTCTTTCACTTACTGGTTACAACTAGCCTGGGCACCATCCGGATAGTAGTTCGCTCCTATATGTTCGCTTCTGCTTGAACCCATTCCTTAATTCACTTATGTGTAGGGACCAATCAGCGCCCTCGTCCAAAATTTGGAAGATTCCAGACGTTAAGATGGCCAAGGACCCCAGACAGAATAGCAGAGAAGCGATATGATGTTTTATAGTGTATAATGAATGTCAGGGCAAGAAGCGACTGTATACAATATATAATGAACGCCGGAGCGAACTACTTTCCGGATGGTACTCAGGCTAGGTTACAACGTAACAAGACCCAAATGTCCCTCCACATAATATCTGTAACATCATCTCTTCTCCCTACGTCAGAAACATCAAGATTGAGACCAGGTAGATCGCTCACTAAGAGTGAGGACTAACTGACCCAATAGATTAAGCAGGGGTTACCTGTTCAGATATCGCTGACTCAATGTGAGGCGAACTGTGCTAAATTTCGTAAGGGCCATCAGGGCTCGAAATACTTTTTTCTGCATACCTGCACCGGCGCAGGTAACATTGAAAGCTACCTGCACCAGACAAATTTTACCTGCACCACTCTGAACTTAGTAAGTATGGATCGTACTAAAATTGTTGAGGAACCATTGTTATTTATTTCTTTATATTTCATAGGTGGGGGGGGGGGGGGTAACAGTCAATGCAGCTTATAACAATCCACATACACCTATATCATAGGAGATGTATGTAAAAATTCATTACATGGACCAGTGCAGGTTAGGTACAGGTAGACACCAGAATTATCCGCACAGCTCCAATTTCACCTGCACTAACCTGCATATGCAGGTGGTATTTCGAGCCCTGGCCACTCTCACCCAGCAGAGGCACGCAAGTTGGAGGCACTGTTCATTTCGACAACGCAAACGTGCCTCCAAGGTGCCTCCAAGGTCCAACCAAGGCACTGTGTTTTTAGAATTTGAAAAAAAAAAAAAATAACGCAAGTAGTAAAATGCCTCTGCAGTGCCTCCACTGTGCCTCCGCTTGGTGAGAGTGGTCCACTACAAGGTTACGGATTACATTGTAACTGTAACTGTAACAGCTAGGGGGCCAAAACATAATATCACTTCTTTATTACATCACAAGCTATCTGCCACCAAAAAGACGTTCTTTAGTTATGCTGACCACAAATATCCGGAAACACAAATACACAGACAGACAGAAAGATACACAGACAGACACACCAAAAACTATACCTACATTTTTCATGGAGATAACATTTCTTCTCCATGTGCATTGATCCCCCCCCCCCCGTTCACTAAAAAAAACTTTTCCGAGGCTCCACGCAAGTCCCGAACTTGCAGACTCCTTTTGTCACAAAAGGCCAGCATATACATGTGTCGGCTTGTGTAGAACACGTTATGTATTACCGCAAATCATGCTAAATTTGTCAACCCTTGGAAATTTGTCAACCTTTGGTCCAATTGCCCTTGTAAGTATTCTCATTACAGTCATATATCATCCACAACCATAATATAATAGTAATACCTTCTACAAGTGTACGCCTTTGGTCGTTTTCGTCAATATATGTAACATCCCACTAAAGCCGTCAATCTTGTAGCATATCTAACTTGAGGCCATGCAACGTCTTAGAACTTCCACAAACTTGAGACACGTCTAATCAAAGAGTTAGCCGCGCCTCAAGCGAGCATGACTCAAGTTGACACACCTTAAACCCTCGAAAGAAAGAGTGACTATTCGTCCTTGTGTAGCTGGCCTAAGGCGCGACACAAAGTAATTCTTAAGTCCTTATCTACGGAGTAACAGACTGAAGCCCCAAACGCTGGTCGATTCTAATTTCTAAAAATCTCTGAGGGCGTCGCGGGACTTCGCACAGGTTAGGACCGGAGTCAGAACTTATCAACACTCCGACTAGGACATATTTCCTGCAGAGTTAAATGTAGTTGAGAGGAATAAGAACAAATAGATAAAGGGACAAGAAAGGGACAAGAAACTGGAGATTTGCATATACTTGACCTTGACAGAAGAGAAGAGGAGAGACAGTGAGAAAATGAGACAAAAGAGACGAAGATGGATAAGTATCAAGTCAGGGGGAGGGGAAGATAGGGTCCCGGTGTGAGAGAGAGACACAACAGGAACAGGCAGAGGGCAGGAGGGAGAGAGAGAAGTGGAGAGAAAAGGGAGGAAGGTGGAGAGAGGGAACTGGAAAGAGATGGAGATAGAAAGGGAGGGAGACAGAGAGAGAAGGGTGGAGAGGAGGACAGATAGAGAGCGAGGGGGAAAAGATGGATAGGGAGGGAAATGGCCATGGGTAGGGAAGAGAGGGAGGGATAGATAGAGGGAACGATAGAAAAAGAACAGACACAACGAGAGAAGGTAGGCACAGATAGAAAGGAAAGGAAAATGCACTACTTAGATATACTAGCCTAAAGCCATACGATGTACCGTATCCATGCCCGTGTGGTACAGAAACTTGATTTGCTTTTTATCTCATCTCTAAAATCACGAACTGACAATGTCGACAGCTGCGGGCATGTAATATATGAGATAGCCAGGCGAGGAATAATAGGCGCTTATTGCTGTGGCATCGCGCATCGCCTGTCTCTGGGTCTTTCATGTGGGGTACTCAAACTAGCGTGACAAAGCCACAGACTGGCAAACACCTTCTATGAAACAACCGCACCTGTGGCCATTCGCTAATCATAGCTCGGCTTCTGGGAAAACATGAATTTCAAAAGACAAGGCAGATTATTGCGGACTAAAAGAAACCTTTGACTTTCTTGTCATGTTTTCGTCTCATCCTTTTGACAGTGTCTGAAACTCAAGGGTTTTACATTTGAATTGAATAATTTATTTGCAAATACATGCTCGAACGCTATACAAAAGTGCATTTAGCATGGAGGAATGATACTGCGCGTAGGTGCAGCGATTGTCACTAAAAGTTGGCTTCTTTTATCTTCATTAAATGAACAACTAGAGATGAAATTATTTTTGTCTTCCACTGCACTTGAGGAGCAATATCTACAGATTCTCATCGACACAGATAGTTTTATGTATCGCCCTTTTTTACATTTCCCGAGTGCGTGCACTACGACTAATGTTGCTGCTAGCGTTGTTCAAAGTTGGAAAGTTCGACATATTTCCATGTAAAATGTTCAGTTTTAGATATTCTATCAAGGCTTTAGATCTTAACATATATTATACACGATAAAAGATCAGAACATTAGACACTGCAAAGCGCTATTATAGTCCATATGCCTCGTGATTCGTATCATCTTTTGAAATCCATGTTTTTCCAAAGACCGAGCTAAAATTAGCGACTTGCCGCTGGTGCCGTTGTTTCATAGACGGTGCTGTCAACCTGCGACTTTGTGCTGGGTTGAATAGCTGACATTTAAGCCTCAGTGTCAGGCTTGTCGTTTTAGTCCGTACAAATTAAAATGGGCGTGAATAATACTGTGTAGTTTTGCAGTTTTACAGATCGTCCGTCAGGACGTAAAGGACTATGATGATGATGAGTTTTGCTATAGTTATGAAGCTAATTCACTTCTTTTGTGTCATTCAAATGCAATCATTTAGAGTTAGACGTAAGGACTCCAAGTAATTTTTAACAAGTCCCAGGGTCTTATAGGCACAGTCTGAGCCGCAGTTGAACAACGTTAACCCGCCGTACGTGCAATTTGTCCGTACGTTTTTTTTCGGGGGGGGGGGAGGGGAGGCAAAGTCCGCCACGTAGTTCTGAAAAAAAAAAACGTTCAGGCTGTACAGGCAGGCGCGTCGCCCGTACTGGTACGTACGGGGGCGAATCAGCAGCCCGATGCCAAAGTTTTGCCTGCACGTTAAGTTCTACGGCGTGTCTGCGTACTCCAAAATCCGTCGGATTCCCTACGAGTTCGTGTGGAGGCGGTACTTACATGTACCACTTACGGATCCCAAAAGATTGCCCACGGTTTGGCACGAAGACAGCACGTACATATATTTGAACGTACGGCGGGTTGTGCCCTTAGCTTTACGGAATTGCTTGCAGAGATTGATGTGTTTTCGGCCTGGCGTGGACCTGTGGGTCTATGTCCGTCAATCTGTTGTGTTATTGTGTAACTTAGAGCGTTCAACCTTTCGTGACAACGTCTTTGCAGTGTAAACATCGCCAGCAGTGGGGGTACACACTGCACACATGGCTGGGCATGGTGCTATATTGTGGCAACCGTCGATTTTTGGAGGCTATGTATGGGGTATTAGTCTAACCCTAATCCTCAATTAAGGATCGCTGGGTAGACATATTGTACAGTCTTTACCTTGTTGTGTGCGTTTTGTGTTTGTGGCTGTGTGTGTGCGGCGTGTGTGTGTGTGTGTGTTCATTTCTTTTAATTCTGGACATGCTATGGTCTTGCAGCATGCGAATCTTTTGTCAAAATCTACGTAGCTTTATACGAATCTATTTAGTGTTTAGCACATATGTTACACAAGATAGAATACCTTTGTTTTGACTCGGGTTGTGTTCAGGACTATTATTGCATTCGAATTCAGACATATTTTTCTTTGTGTATTGATAGTGAAGTCAGTAAATGAAGAAACAATCAGTCTCGCAGCAGGGCTTGTCTAAAATATTTCGTTGTTTCTGAGCTTCTAACTTTCATAAGAGACTATCTAAAAGTTCTCCAAGGTGCAGGACGTAGCAAGGCCAAACTAAGGAAATTTTATGGATGTCGTTTACCAAAGACTTCCAATGTAAGCCAACAGCTCGAAAAAAGATGACCAAGAAGAAAGGTAAAAGTATGAAAGAAGAGTTGTATTCTAAGGCGTTCACACTAATTCACCTTTATTCTCGGTTTGACCTATATTCGTTGTTTTCATAGATAGAGCATTTGTAAAACGGACGGTGGTTTCAAACTGCAATTTTGAAAATATTGTTATCTGAAACCAACGTCCATCGACTTGATATTCCTAGATGCACTGTTTTTACAAAACAACGGATATACACCTACATCATAGGACATTTACGTATAAAGCCCAGTACATGGACCAGTGCAGGTTCAAGGTGCAGGTAGATACCAGAAATACCTGCACGAACAGCTGCAATTCTAACTGCACTAACCTGAATATGCAGAGGGTATTTCGAGCCATTTAATGATGTTGTTACGTTAGAAGCAAGCTCCATATGCAGCCGTGTTTGACAGAGACACCAGGTACGAGACACCAGATGTGCAGGAGGAAGATAATGGATGAAAAATTACTTCCACCTGACTAAAAATAGGCACCGACTGCCCCACAAAAGGTCCCAGTACTAAAGGTGATATTCTAGCTGGGTCATGGTTATACATGCAGCATGTAGTTTTAACTTCCAAGCAGATGTTAGGAGGCAAACTATTTACGAGCTCCTAGCTGCCATTTTCTGTCACAAGCTGCGTCTCTCCAGCTAGGAAAGCGGACGTTCTGCTGCAGTACCGTAGACAGCTGCTAGGAGGCCCAATATCAAAACTGACTACACACAGATTTACACACACGCAAACGGTGCCCAAACGTAACCTTCTTGTCATGGGTAAGTATCAGCGCATTGCGATCACGTAATACGTAAAACCTTAAATACCCCACATGTTGATTCTATATTCAAAATAGCCTGTGCAATATGAACCACATATCACTATCATCCAACTTCGAACGAAAAGGTCGAATCAATATGTTATAGGTTCAATTAAAACAATGCAATATGATATATCATCAAAAATAGCACGCACAAGTAAACAAAAGATCCGTTTACCACAGATCAATATGTTGTAGATTTATGCGGAACGCTATTATAGAATGTATTGCCCAAAATAGAGTGCCTAAAATAAACAGAGAGCCGTATACCACTCAAGGATCTCTTAGTCCGCTTCAAACAATAAAGCCTGAGTCAATAAATTCTAGGATTTGGTGACTGGTGATATTAGTGTCGGTGGATTTGAAATTGGAAGCAGAATTGGCCCCAATAGACTGCTTTGTTAGCAATACACCGCCTATAGACAAGGGCTGTTTGGCAAGTTTTATAATGCTGCAATCAACAGAACAGTTCGGTTATACACGATATATATATATATATATATCAAACAATTATCTTTATTGTTCACTAATACTCTATCAAGCTGAGTATATACAAGCATACATCAAGAATGCCAGCCAACACCTGTACAACAGGCTTTGGACTTGATAGGATCTAATTCCTACAAATCCAGAAAAGAAAGACACAGACACACAGCCAGCTACAAAATAAAATACAAGGTAATTCTTCTGATTTCAACTTACTGAACAATACAAAATAACAAAAGTGAATCTCTAGCCTTGATACAATCAGTTGGAGCTAAACGTATAATTGTATTTTCTTATAACAAAGCAACAAGTTACCTATGCATCTACCTATTTCGCTTGTTGAGAGCTGTTAGATTTAAATATGCAATGTATAATCAAATCCGCATGTGGTATCGACATGAATAGGCGCTGTAGTAGAGTACTAATGGGGATAGATTGCACAAACAGCTGGAGGTGTGAGGGTGTGTTTATATGCCACACGCGTGCCGACTACACCGCACGTCACGGTATACACCTGTACAAAGGTAAACACGCCATTATAACAGGTGTATATACCTGTAACGGTGTGTTAACGTTCATTCCCCCATTCCACTATGAGGGGGGGGGGGGGGGGTAAACCTGTAACCTGACTACGATCTGAAATTTGACATACATTTTTACCACCTTCATATTAGAGAAAATGCGAATCTCTTTACACTTTATATGTTTTATTGTCTTTTTATTTATATTTTACTTTTTACATGACACTTCAATTACGAAGTTAAGGGTTACCCAAATACAACTTAGGTCGGGATCCAGGTCACAGCGCGGATGCCATCAAGAAGAATACGGGCTGTAACAGTTATATACTTAATAACGTTATCTCCATGTATTACAAAAGACGACAGTGAACTATTAAAACAGAACACGCCCCTGGCAGCAATACCAAATCTACAAACACCACTCGACAGGCGGTTTATTTGCGATGAATGGTGTATGTGCCAGTACAACTACGAACTTGTAATGGGATAAAACTAAACACAAATTCTTCCACATTACGGCAACCATTGATGTAATAATGTACACGTAGTGATTAAGATTCAATCTGAACAAGAAAAGTTGAGGCAGCAATCCTCAATTTGAAAACAACACACAACATTGGCCTAGACTGTAAACAACAGCGTGTGTACATATCATATGTACGGACAATACGGACTCACACCATACCACATTCCAGATCCTACCTACCTATATAGCTGGGGCAACGCTGCAAGGAGACACGTATTTTGATTGTAATACATATTACATTGTTTCTCTGCAAACAATGTACTAAAAACTACTATGTGTTACAATTAAAATACGTTTTTCCTTGCAGCGTTGCCCCAGCTACATGTACATACTATTAGCTACATGTACATGTAGTCCTTAGACCACCTGGTGGTTAGGGGGGCAAGATAGATCATTGGCATACTGATCTTTCAATCTTGACCAAGCAGAGTGGGCTACCTTGCATCAATTCAGGTCGGGCCCAGGTCGCAGCGCGGACGCCGTCTGGTAGAATACTGGGGGCTATATCTACATGTATTATTAAGGATGACGAAGAACCAAACAGAAAACGCCCCTGGCAGCAATGCCAAATCTACAAACACCACACGACAGACGGCTTATTTGCGATAAGTGGAGTATGTATATGTACCACTATGTATACAATAAGAACAACACTAAACACAACCTCTTCCACCTTACAACAATCATTGACGTATTGTATATGAACATGTAGTAATTGATATTCACATTTTCAACGAGCACAGCTAGCTTGCATCGGCAACAATCCCCAGTTTGAAAACACCATGGTACCACACAACTTTCGCTTAGACTGTAAATGATAGCGTGTATACGCTTTAGTGCATGTACATTTACGGACAATACAACACGTGTATACGACATGTAACGTTAACTCAGAAGAGAGGGTATGCCACCCCGTAAGGGGCGGTATTACCCAAATGGCGCTGTAATACACTGTATGACTCTACTACTACTACTAACGTTGCAGTGTGTGAGCTTACCGTAAGGTGTAGGTATCCCCTGTGGACGCACGCCGCGCGGCAAGATCCTCGGCGCGAGGCGGCAGGTCCCCGGAGGAAAACTCCCGCCCCTCCTCGGCGATGCTCGCCATGGGCCAGAAGAACAGCATGGACTCTTTCACGACCCTCCGGATACTCCTGCCTGGCAAATCACCGGGAAGGTCCAGCGTATCCCCCGGGATAGAGGCCCTCTTGGCCCGTAGAGCATCCCTGGGAGGGCCGGTCTGCATGTCGTCTGCCATCGTCAGGGTTTACACACTGGCTGGTACTGAGGCTCGTATGGGGTTTATAAGGATACGGGTGCTAATGTCAAGGTACAATATGACACAACAAACAATAGCAAACCATTAGCGTTACTTCGATGACAAGGAACATTATTTGGTCGAGGGCAAACATCGAACAATACGAGCACAAACCTGCCAATCAAAATTAACCTGTTGATGTAAGCTACGATATGACAAAGTGCATGATATGAATAGTATGGACAAAGCGCCAAAGACGTTGAGTTTAATCGCAAATATGGATATACTTTTAAGTCAATAGCGAAAGATTTATGATTGTAAACATACAGACCAACACTAGAGAGGTAACATTTGCAGGTAAACGTATAATATTTAACTTCACACGGTCTGGCCTAACAAATCATTGCTCTGTTTATTATTCCTCAAACACATTCATGTATATGGTGACCAATCCCTACAGCTCTGCCCTGTCACTTACTATAAACTTTCACAATTTGTTCTACATTGTATATTGGTGACGAGCCCCCCATGTAAGATATATGATGACCAGCTCCTCCAACCTTGTCCTGTCACGTATACTACGCTATGTATTGCTGGTGACCAGCCCCTCCATTCTCCCTGTGCCATGAATATGACATACTATAACAGGGATTCTAGTGTTACCAAAATGAAAACAGATTTGCAGTGGACATCACTTGAAGACAGAAGGAAAATGTCCAGACTTTGCATGATGTACAAAATGGCCAATAAACTGGTGGACGTACCAACGGATAAGGATCTCATACCAGCTCAAAAAAGAACAAGAAACAGTCATGCCTTCAAATACCAGAGTTACCAGCCTAGGATTGATGTGTTCAAAAATTCGTACTTTCCCAGAACTATCGTAGAGTGGAACTTGTTATCACCAAGTACAGTAGGGGCATCTTCTCTGGGTAGTTTTAAAGAACGCTTGCAGATAGATGTGCAAAAGTTAGGGGTAACGAGCCGTTCGGTGTAATATAACCAGCTGCTGCCGCGCCGCGTGCCTGCAAAGCTGGTGTGTTACGCCGAACGGCGGTTATACCGGCTATATAGATACAGATACAGATACAGATATGATGGCCAGCCCCTTCGACTGTGTCCCGCCACTTACTACATAATGTATTAGTGACCAGCCCCTCCATTCTCCATGTACAATGAATATGGTGACCAGCCCCTTCGACTATGTCCTGCCAATTACTACATTGTGTATTGTTGGTGACCAGCCCCTTTAGCCCATGTAAAATAAATACGATGACCAGCCCCTCCAACCTTGTCCTGTCACTTACTACATTGTGTATTGTTGGTGACCAGTCCCTCCAGCTTTGTCCTGCCACTTACTATAATATGTAATGGTGACCAGCCCCTCCATTCACCATGTACAATGAATTTGGTGACCAGCCCCTCTAGCTATGTCCTGCCACTTACTAAATAATATATGGTGACCAGCTCCTCCAGCTCTGTCCTGTCACTTGCTATATTATGTAATCCAACACCACAGGGTGTCTGCTACTTTACCAGTAACCATGGTGACAGCCGTCTGGTCCAGGTCATTGACCTTATGTGTTTGGAGAGGAAGAAGAAGAATTTGAGCAAATACAAATGTTTCTTTTTTTTTCCTTCGTGACGGTAAACATAAAAATACAGGTCAGGTGGCACATTTCCATAACAATGAATGCAAAGATTTGAGATAGATTAAATCTATGTCTAATATAGCCTATGCTTTTAATGTTGGGTCTGGAAATCTTTGTATAACATGGGCTGTTACTCAAACCCCTTTGCAGCCTCTTCCATTATACACAATTCTAGGTTAAATTTGATTTAGTCTAAAGACATATTGACTGACACTGAAACTGCGGCTGATAATGGCGAAATGCCAATTACCAAGTCCTAGGCAATGTTTTAGAGCCAGTTCCTGTCCATAGTGGCCTCATCGGCTTACAGAATACATCCCCCAACCGTCAATCAACCAGATATGGCAGAGAATGGACCATCAATCTTATCTTACCCTTTGCATTAATCAATCTAAACGGGTATAACGTTAACAGCCTGTCAGTGGTGGAAAGAAAGTGTACAGTTTCATATGTGTACAGTGGCAGTCGCTGGTCATAGACACACAAGGCATATTGGCACAACAAAAAAACAGGGTCTTTCTACTAAACCTATACATACATACAAAAACAAGTCAATGCAAGTGTACAATACACAAGTACAATACGACTCCATTGGTTTTTCTAATCAAGATGTTGGGTTTAATGTATCGTTTCTACTGATAATACTTCATGTAAGATCTAAACATTTCTTGACATATTTGTGGTTAGTAAGCGTTATCTCCTTCCATAATGTGGTTAAATGTATCTATAGGATGGAAAGTGTCTAATTTTTTTTGATCACGTTAAAAGAAATGTGAACAACTTTATATTTATCATCATACCTAACACGTCTACTTTAAGTGTTGAGGCACCTCCTTGGTTTGAACACACGACCGTGTTTACGCCCCTTCCGAAAGACGGGTGCAGCCCCAACCGAAATGATCTTCCCAGGACTTGAGCAGGGTCTCTTAAGTTGCCAGTTGATATAGGCACCATGCCAGGAAGTCAACTGTGCACATGTGAAACTTCTACCAGGTGAGCCTCCGTTGCAGTGGAAGGGAGTTTTGCCCCGTTTCTAGATCGACTACCTTCCTCGGCAACCCCCTTTCCCAGCATGCATAAGACAACCAAGCCAACGTTCGCGAACCATCCCTCCCCCCAGAATAAAAACTAGCCCCGTTCGGAGCCTGCAACGGAGGCTAATGAGCCTACAGGGACACCCCACCCCTATACACAGCCCAGTGTAATTTATCATGTAAACGTGCCCTCTCCACGCTCTCAGGAAAATTGACTGCCATGAAATCGGAGCCTACCTGAACAAACGCGTTGGGTAAACTTCTCCCGTTCGCAATGATGGATCGATTTGCAGTGTTGAGTCTCAGTTTTATAAATATAACCATGCCCGAGACAAGCTCAGAGACTTTCAATTTACTTATGTCATGTCCTGATGCAATTTTGTACATAGGCCGATATATCTCTATCGCTCTTCTGAAACAAAAACGCATTATCTCTGACACAAGCAATTAATGCTAACTTTGTATTCTGTACATTGTCATTTAATTCTTTCCCATTATTGTAGAGTGAAACACTCTGATAAAGTATAGCACACTCCCTAGTCTTTAGTTAATATATAGAACCCTTGACTAATTGTTATAAGCTATTGCGTAGATATTAGTCTTAATTTCTTATGTATGTACTGCCCTAGAACTTGCCATACATTGTATCCGGTATTTCAGTTGTTGTGCAATAAATATTGAATGATCGATTGATTTTGTCTTTTAGATAGGCCCTGGTTCCACTAGACGACGATGGCGCTACGACCTCGCCGCGACCTAAACGGGATTTGTGTTACCCTTGGTTTCATAATTACCAAATATCATGCAAACTGTGATGCCTGCGAATGATTGATTGAAGCAAACGATAGAAATATGACTGAAAAGACACCAAAGCACACCAAGAAGGGGTTTCCCTCATTCAACCTCCTTGAGCACACAAAGCGTAAACAGATCCGTTTTTCATTAAAAATCGATGGGCGCTTGTTGAATTGCTCAGTCGTTGTGCCATCGCGGCGAAGTCGCCTCTCTTGTGAAATGAGGTTGAAAACGAACGCGTTAGTCTGGCATTGTATAAACTTCCCCGTTGGCAGTGCTGAGTCGATTCGCTGTACAATACAGCTTTATGATTAGAGATGATGATAGCCTTTAGTGCACATTCGTGCGCTATCGGGCTAAGTACAGGCATACAACTGTACCTTGGTGGGGAGGTAAAAGGTGGTGAAAGGCTTCGCCTTCCAATATCCTACCCTAATACGGCCTCAAAACGTCTATGGGGCCACCTTTATCTTATCCCTGTTCGTTATATGTGGCGCTGCTAGAAAAAGTTACTAAATTGAGTGCAGTCCCATATTGGTCTTGTTTGTCTGAAAGCTCAAGAAAGAGTAGTTTTACAGTGCTAGTCAATGTAACATATGTAGAACGTTCCATTCGCAACGGTTCGTCTCATCTGATGGACAACCTATCCCTTAGGCTAACGTCACAAACCGGGTTTGCGGAAACAAAAAACAAAGAATGCATACATACATAAATATCCGCAAACAATGTCCACCACTATTCTCTTTACGTCTCGTCAATAAGCTTTTATCAAAAGCTCCTTGGTCTCGTGTAGTTTGGTGTTTTTTATATCATTCTTTTCGTTCCCGAAAGCTGCCCGGCCGGGCCCAGGTTTAGAAATTTGACAATAATGATTTGTGTGTGGCGTAACTGGTAGAGCCTTTGGCTCGGAATCTAGAGGTCCCGAGTTCGATACTCGCCGTGCCCCCGACGTTGTGCCCTTGGAAAGGCACTTTACACGACCTTCCTCGCTTCACCCTAAGTAAGAAGGTAAAAGAAAAGACTTGTTGATATAAGTTTCTAACTTATGTGTGCAATGCCACATTGTCCTCGTCTGTCCGAAAAGCTAGCCTGAGTACCCATCCGGAAAGAAGTTCGCTCAGGCGTTCATTATATACTAAATGTGTACAGTCGCTTCTAGCTCTGACATTCATTAAACACTGCAACATTATATATCACATCTCTGCTGTACCATAGGAGCGAACTACTATCCGGATGGTACCCAGGCTACCAAAAAGCATTATTGATAGAAATAAAAGACAGCGCCGTATTGGTCTCCTGGCGTAGACTCTTGCAACGACGTAAACTTATGGATGGCCATTACGGAACTGGCACATACATGTCCTTCATTGATTTTGATAGCACACTCACTCAGTTTGGTCAGATATTCCCACACTCCAGTGACGTAAAATTGCCATTGAACTTGGCACTTAACAGAGATAGGGTGACGCTGAGAGTCACTTTTAAGTATCATTCCGTCTGAATGACGTCAGCACGCGGTACGGGATGATAGTCATTAGGAGTATGACGTACACGAAATGACGCAGGATGTCAGCATGGAAGTCATCTGTGTCGGCATGTTCTGTAACCGTTCCTAGAACCGAACCCTCCTTCCGAGAAAATTATATCAAATATCAAGTTTCTAGTCATTGTCAATGTGGAATGTACTTTATACACCAACGGAAAAATATCTTCAATTTGTATACAAGTGAAGTTTGATACTTCAATAGGAAATATTCACAAGTTCATATTCCTTATGCACTAAGATGAATCATATATCATAAGCCCCATATCTGTCCGTATACCTACAGCGTACCGCTGTCCTGAGATGAACCTACGATATCTCTGTACATGTAGTCGCTGTAGATGTAGTGAAATATCACACTCTTATATCACTGTGATTGTGCTTCTACTTTATCACCATAGCCTCTACTTAATTTCCATATAACAAACGTGAAGCAAGCGACATTCCTTCCTTCCTTTCTTCATTCATTCATTCATTCATTCATTCATTCATTCATTCATTCATTCATTCATTCATTCATTCATTCATTCATTCATCGTCATTTCAAATTAAAGAACTCCACTTTAAAGCAGTCCTAAATGTAATGTTGCAGATACAGCAGGACACAAAACCAACTTCTTTTTTGTTTGATACCTTTGAACGCTTTCAACAAGACACATTGTGACCAACTCAAAAGTTTGGAGTTAAGCTAACGGGGTTGTGATGAGAGATGCCTGTTAACTTTTGTCTTGAAAAGTTTTATGTTATACTCACGAAAGCAATCAGGTAGCCAGAGTACCATCCGATTCTACCGGGACCCTTACACTCCCTGCCCTAAAATAGGCATAACGTTCCCAAGCGATTTTTAGGGCAGAGATTGCAAGGAGCTCTGGTAGAAACCGGATGGTACCCAGGCTAGCAATCAGGAAAAAGCTTGTTACAGTTTGTTTTGGACGAAAAGTGGGAATTACCAATAGCGGTAAAGACAAGGTAAGCCTGGCAATGTCTGCCTAAGTATGCAACACGTGGCATTGTAACTGGCAAAGAGAAGAACATCGATAGATAAACATTCTGCAAATGAAGACCAAGCCTTCAGGCGACGTATACCCCCAATTTAGTTGTCCATATTTGACAACTTGGGGCTTAGGGAGATGGACGTACTATCTTAAATACTTTCAACATTATTTTAGTGTCTGAAATTGTCGTGTGTCATTAGTGTCTGGTCATTCTAACTGGAGAACGGCTGTTGAAACGACTAAAAATTTGGTTTTCTTTTCCTGAACAATGTATCATGATTTGCGAAGGAATTCAGAAGGCGTACATGTATTTAAAAGTTCGAAAACTGTCTCAGACCTACCGGTACTTGTATAAAACCACAATGACGCCTGTACAAAGAAGTTAGAAAACCAGGATGATCTTCTGTCACCTTTTAAAAGACGTCTCAGACATCAAAAGAAAAGGACGCACCTCGGAGCCGAACGTTTAGCTCACAGGCCAAAAGTGGACGAAGAAAATCTATAAGTTCTAATTCTCCTAGCTGAGCACAATTCAGCCTGGTGACCTTGAGGTCACCTGGTAATTCTACCCGGGACTAAGACCTCAAGTTCGTTCGATTGGATTCTGGAAGATTTCCAATGAAGCTGGATGACTCACGGGTTTGATTATAGTATTTGACTACTCGCTCTCAGCGCGATAGAGAGGTAGGAGGCAGATGACGCAGGTTGGTTGAAATTGGCAGCAATCACGTTCATACATGACGTTAATGAAGTTCAAGGGAGTCCTGCTATCGAGCGAGGAGGAATGACCAATCCGTTTTGTGTCAAACGATGTTACTGATAATTTGGCTGTGGGGAGCCAATTCCACTGTGTAAGTCTTCACCTTTTCTCGGGACTTTTACCCGACTATACACACGATTGGGCGTCCAGGAATTTTGTGAGAAACTTTCGAAGAGGATTACTCAAGCAGGGCTGATGGAGCTTCATGGAAATGAAGATTTTGTTTTGGACGCGTCTGTGTGTGTGTTTCCGAATTTTTGTATGTATTTCCGAATATTTCCGTGGATATAATGGTTCAATTCTATGGATGAAATTCGCGCATCAATTTTCATCGGATTTCCTCTCCAAAATGAGCAAATATAAGCCCTAATTGAAAGAAAACGCATACTAATGTCGCAGAATGCCAAGGTCAATTCCAAAGTCAATGTAAAAGAGAAGAGCATAAATATATGAAAATAGTCCGTGTGTTGTGTTCAGTCATTTGATCAATCTTCCTAACGTCAGACTTCATAGTGAGAGCATCGTTTTTACCAAACGTTTTTTCCATCACGCTCGCACCGCTTTTGGGGTTCCCAATGGACGCCATCCATATATTCATTCAAATCAATACGGCCTTACTCTAGATATGCACAATTCTTCACCCACGAAGACCGGCAGTCGGAATCTTGACTTGATTTAGAACCAATCCCAAGTCTTAATGGCAATCCTGCCTACCTTGAACATTGCATAAGAACATCATTTTTCTCCAAATCAGGCGATCCCATTGGGTTTCATGATGGATTGTGGACTTACTGACAACATGAAGAACAATTCGTCAAGCCTGGGGTGGGATAAAACGTGTAAGTTCAGGTTGACAGGGCGTTTGTAATATTATGTATCGCAAAACACTGGCGAATCTTTGTACTAATGGACAATGGTTTATTATACAGAGTTTATTGCAGATTCTTGACCGAGGGCTAATTGCCAGTGACCAAAAAAAAGACAACCAATGGTCAACAGTACAGTAAGCAACTACTCTAGTCTTAAGTCTGACGCTAAAATGTAACCATTTTTCATGGAGAAAAAGGTATTAAGAAGCACAAGACTTTGAAGACAATAAACTTTCAATAGAAGTTGTGGTATATAAAAGCATCTTTATTCAAAAGATATCCACTTCTGATACCATAGAGGAAAATTTTATGTAATAAAATTGTTTTCGAGGCATGGACGGCTACTAATACTCATAAACTTTTGCATATTTTCAAGATGACTAAAATGTTGTCACGCAATATGGTGTATCTATTTCAACATAATTTATTTATTTTCCTTAAACATACAAAGAGACATAAAAAATAACAAATTGAATGTAGACACAAGGATATCAAACATAGAATTCGAAAATTTCTTAAATGGTCTAACATCAAAGTTTCAAATCAGATAAGAAATGGAAGACTACACCTGGCAGGTAAAAGAAATTCCACAGAGATCATGATAGTTTTTTTTCATGTGCATGTACTTAAGCTCAGGTTACACATACATAGACATTAGCCGTCCTGACCTTCTACCACAATTGGGCCAATGGTTGGTTCAGTCCTGTATGTTTCAAAACATTGGCTGTGGATGGGAGGTCTGAATAGGTTGGCTATTCAGGTGTATAGTAGGGAGTCAGTCGTTTACTGGTTCTGTGTAACCGTAGCTTAATATGCCCACATTAGTCAACATATTCTACAACTCCGTACTGTGTTAACACCTTATAAAACCATCTAACAAGTCGTTCCTAGAAAAGTAAACCTTTCTTCTATCATTACATCATCACTGTGCTTCAAGTTATGAGCATATCAATTTGCTATGGATCCGGAGATATCGCACACATCATATGACGTGGTTCTCTGTGATGCCTCCTTAAGTATGGCTGGCCACTTGTTGTGAGGGATACTATGAACGATACCAGCAAAATACTATTACTACTTTACTACTTATGCATATCATACAACAAAATACTATGCCTCTTTGTAAACACATTTCTCTATTTTCTGTACAAGTCGTGAAGTTACATGGACGGAGTCTTCTCTTTGCAAAAGTCACACTGTTAGCAATGATGATGATATGATGATGATGATGAAGACCCAACCCTTCAGTAACTATGGCAGCAGGTGCAATGACAATGACAAACAGTAAGTTTCCAAAATTATGCTCTTCTGCCTCTTTTATGTTGCTTTTGAGTTAAGCTGTATGACATACACTATCAATACTGATGTGAGAAGCAGCCATGTGTTCTACAACAACCATGACAAGTTACCAAAACTATAAGTTTCTTTCTTTCTTCTTGCTTTTAACTTGTGAATGATATCCACACTAATCACTGACGTGAGACCCAGTCACGTGTTTTTTGTTTACTATGAAGACATTTACTATGAAAGCTCAGCCCCACCCCTCATGTTCCCACGGCATCTACTTTGAACACTGATGTGATACCCAGCAAATAGGTTCTATGGCAACCCTGACAACTGTTGCTATGACAACCCGGCCCCGCCCCTCCCGGCCCCGCCCCTTCTGTTCCTGTCGCGTGGCTGGGACCGCTCCCGTGCGAGTGCCTCACCCATCCGACGGATGTCGTTGCGGGACATGTAGCTCTCGTTGTCGTTCTCGTCGCTGCTGTCATTCACCTCCATGGCGGTCAACAGGGCAATGCCTGGGGAGGAGAGAACACAGTTTTAAACAATACTTACAGCTAGTTGTGCTAATGTTAGCTGTAACCTATGACCTACCATTCCTGAGCTGTGACCTATGACTTATCATGTCTGAGCTGTAAGTGACCTATGACCTACTGTGGATGAGCTGTAGGTGACTTATGACCTACCCTGCCTGAGCTGTGACCTATGACCTACCCTGCCTGAGCTGTGACCTATGACCTTCTGTGGATGAGCTGTGACCTACGACCTACTGTGGATGAGCTGTGACCTCTGACCTATCATGTCTAAGCTGTGACCTATGACCTGACATACCTCAGCTGTCAGTGACCTACATGTATGACCTACCCTGCCTGACCTAACCTGTGACCTATGACTTACCGTGCCTGAGCTGCATGAGCCTGTCCATCATGTACTGGCGCTGCTCGACGGCCAGCGGATGCTCCACCCCCATGGCACCTGCAGCACCCGCAGCAGCTGCAGCAGCCGCAGCCGCCTGCAGGGAAACACACAGGTGTGCATGAGCTGTGTTCAGGCTGTTGTTATGCTGTAGTGGGGCAATGCCAATTCCCCCAACCCCCCACCAGTGTGCAGTGGTAGGGCCCTGGAGGGTACTGAACTGGAGTGTTTTGAGTCTCTTCAATGAACCGATCCTGTCTAACAAATAGAAGTTTATTTCGAACACATCCGTCAAAAACTGTGCCAGTGGGGCAGAAATGGCTATTTGTGACTGAGGTGTTCGAAATAGAACTATGATCGAACAAGGGGTTTGGGATCGGTCCATTGGAAGGAACCTTACATCATTATAAAAAAGGGTAGAAGACAAAATACATTTCATTTCAAATTGTCCCCTCTACGCTCACAAGGTAAAGTGAAGAGCAGACTCTGTTCTGTCTGTAAACATGGAAAATTTAGAATGGAGTTTGGTAGTTTTGCCACCAAAATTCCATCCTTTAAGATGATATTTCCCATTTACAGACAAAAAGAAACCTGTTTTCCTCCTAACATCACAGACGCCACGTTACAGAAAAAGTGTGCTCTATTGTCATCCTCAGGGCTTTAGCCAGCTCGAAGTTTTTTTCCGTCAGCCAATTACAATCGTCGCGAAAACCGCGAAAATTAATTAGAAGGACTGAACTGAGACCTTGAAAAACGGGTTTTAATGAGATTATCGTATGCGAAAGGGCGCCGACACACATTGTCAACAATCATAACAAAAGCAAAACAAACAGTGTGTGGCTTTTACGGCCGTGGACGGCGTCCCCAAGCCGCCTGTAGCTTCCACCAAGGATTTTTGTCCGTCAAGGTGGACAGATTGGTTTTAAAATTTTTCCGTCAGACGCAGCAAATTTCCGTCAATTGACGGAAAAACGGACGCTGGCTAGAGCCCTGGTCTTCCTTCTATTTCAGAGAAATATGTTTGGCGTCATGTCTTATAAATATAGAGATACAGAGCACTATAGTGTATGCCTCCTGATGTGCTCTGTGACATCTAAGAGCTCGTTATCTAGTTTCTCTGACACCCCTCTACAGAAATTGGGTGCCATTCACTGTTTTCTAGAGGTGAAAGAACAAACTTTGTGGGCAGTCTTGCTGTCCTTTCCCATCACTGAACATACTAATGGGAAGGTAGGTTCCCTCATGGGAGCAGTGGAAGCGTGAATTGACAAAGGCAGGTCCAAAATGGAATTCTTGTCCGAAATTACACTTGAACTTTGATTAAGAATCAGTTGGAAAATGGCTCATGCAGAAGTTGGAGAATAGTCAAGGGAGGGCGGTCGTGTTCTACCAATTTGTGTCAAGATCTGAAGTTGTAGTAAAAAATTTTAATGGTCAGACAGTTCGAATATGTTCTCATGTAGGGGTTTTCACAGGATAATTCCCTTGCATGTCACTTTAAATCAGCATAAACACATGATTTGAGCCCAGTGCCACAGAAGAGGTTACACCTGAGTGTGGGCTTGAATAAAGTTTCTAACGTGGAGTCTTTTCTAAAGATGTGGCATAAGGTTGTCCAGTGCATTGACCTAGCATACACACATGATGTTACTTCTTGGTTATAAGTCCCAAAGCCATTTTAAGGCGTAGTTGCAGTAGGCTGTTATCCACTGTGTCTAGGACACAGTATTGAGTGGCGAGGCCCATCCCTCTCCTCCCACTGCCTTTTACCTCCCCAACGGTGCCTTTCCCAAGAGCACAAGATCAGGATTTGATCGCAGGGCCTCTTGCTTCTGAGACAAACACCCTGTAGTTGTGCCACACAAAACCCCATGTATACACTGTTTTCTAGCCAGCCTGAATTTTTTTCCATCCTCTGGATTTTGAATTCTGGCGAAACAATCCTAGGCAGGTCCAAAACTCCCCCTAGAAAATTTTGAAATCTAGACCCTCTGAAATGCTATTTCCTGCAGTTTGAGGGGCAAATTCTGCTGGTAGACTCTGTTTCGTTCAATGGCGTCTGTTTTAATATGTCAATTATACAGAACATGTCAACATGTCAATCATACAGAACTTTTACCTGTCCCAAGCAGTAAAATTCGGTCAAAGAACAGAAGGATGGATACTGGCTAGAATCCTGCTTCTTGGCACACAGCACTATATACAAAATACTGTAAGTGCATTTAAGTTTGCGGGGATTGAATTTTGCGGTAGCTTGAAAAAGGACTTTTCACAGTGGTTTTAAGTTCGCGGTAGCACCATGCACTGTAGTCTCTCACTGCCATGGAAAAATGTTTGCGGTGGTCTTAAGTTTGCGGTTAAGTGGCTGGCGCAAAAAACATGAACACTTAACCACCGCAAAAGCTTCTGCATTTACAGTATCTTTTAACATTGAAATCAAATTGAGTTTACCTGCGCTCCACCCGGTGGGGGTGGGTTCTCCATCATGTCCACCAGCTGACTCAGTCTGCGCTCACACAGCTGCAGTAACATCAGGATATACAGGCCAGACTGCATCATGTTCCTCTCTGCCTGCTGTAAGGGTGATATAATGCACATATTATACTACTACTGCTGTATGTGTGACAGTAATATCAGTATGTACAGGCCAGACTGCATCATGTTCCTCTCCGCCTGCTGTAAGGGTGATATAATGCACATATTATACTACTACTGCTATATGTGTGACAGTAACATCAGTATGTACAGCCCTGACTGCATCATGTTTCTCTCTGCCTGCTGTAGGTGAGATAGAGTCATATTACACTACTTGCAGGGCTAGAAATTCTATTATTACTGTGTAACCACACAGTAAATTGTAAAAAGTAGCTGCAAAATGTGTGCTGTACATTGCCAACAAAAAATATTGGAAAACAATTACCCTAATTTCAAAGAGTGCAATTCCATGGTCAAAGAAGAACAGGAAAAAAAATGTTTGGCTTATCATACTCTGTGTTTAGTCAATTATTCAACCTTCCTCACTTCTGTTTCATAATAAAGGCAATCTTTTGGGCCAAACCTTTTTTTATTTGCATGTTCCAATCCGTTTTGGGGTTCCCAGAGGATGTCATCCATATTAATCAAATCAACATGGCCTATGTCAAAACACAAATATCTAGCCTACATAGTAAGTACAGGTGTACTGGTAAACAAACACAGAACAGCCAACCTCTAGACTGAGTCTTACAGTATTACACTCACAAACAACCTACCTCCAGTCTAAGCCTGGGGTCTGGCCCTCTTAGATCAGCTCCCACATCTATAGTGACAGCCTTGTGACAGAGCTCACAGATGCGCGCATTGTGGCCCTGCCTGTGTCGGGTTTCCATCCACCGCTTCAGACACTCCTTATGGATGTATCTGCAACACCAATCAACCATCTAGCTTAGTTAACACTCACTCATCAAGCTTGGAGCCAAAGTCACAGACACCTGATCTCATTAACACGTGATTGTGCAGATACATTCTATTAGCAATTGGTCAGACGTGTTCAAAAATTGTTTTCTCTAGAACCATAATTACTGTAGAATGGAACTTGTTGCCACCAAGTACACCAAGACATACTCCCTAGATAGCTTCAAACAATGCTTCGAGTTCAGATTATGCATGTAAGATCGGTGTGACAGGTCCTTCCATAGTTTTGCTGCTTACAAAAGATTCACAAGTTTGAATGAATATTACCTTAGACTGCCAGCACAACCACACGGCTCGATCAGCTTGTTGTCAACTGTCTCCTCTGTCATCTGACAGATCCTACAGGAGGGGCCCTCATCCTCAGGCTCCGAGTCATCATCATGGTTACCATGGCTACCCAGGGAGTGGATGGAGGGGGGTTTGGGAGGGGGTGAGGAGGGACGGGGGGCGGTAGTACCGAGGAGGGAGCGGGGGGATGGGACAGGCGCTGTAGCAGCGATGACACTGGTCGAGACTCCACGATTTGATCTGAAATGTTTAGAAAACAAAGTATGCTGAAATATCCAAATAAAACTGATAGAAGTGTATGGTTCATTCTCATATAATGCATGCATTGAGCAATGTGGCTTCCCGATTAATTCTCTGAAATGGATGGATGATAAAATTGGCAGTATATGGTCTTTACTATGCCTGTATGAAATGCAACAATCTGACCTCAAAATTGCTCTAAAAGGAAGTATGATAATAATGCTAAAAATGTCTAATATTGTATGTTTAAAAATTACCGAATATAAGGCAGCAAATTTTGCACCTTTTTAGGTCTTTCAAAGAGCAAAATTGTTTAACAGCACGTGTGTCACATATGGGTGATTTAAGACATATAAAGACCGTTTGGTCACCTTTCTATAGTTTGCCCATTGGATGCCTGCACCCCAACAGCTCCTCCTGCCTCTGCCACTGGTACTGCAGCATTGTCTCTAGCTATTTCCCTGGATTTGACAGGAGTTCTCCTCGAGACCACCCCAGAGTTTACCGCATTGACACGTTCCGTTAGGGCAGACAACGACCCTTGCGTGACCAGTCTTCTCGGGGACGCACCATTAGTAACATTGGGGAGGGACTCTGTGTCACCTCTTGTTCTGGACACAGCATTGTTTAAGGAAGCCTGGGCCTGTCTTGAGGATATGGAGTCCGTCTCAAGCATCCTTGAGGTGCGTCTTGGAGCCGTGTTCTGAGTCCTGAAGAAGACAGTTCTCTGTCCAGACTGTGGCCTGTCCAACAGCCTGTCCTCCTGCTGGTCACGGGTGCTCACGCCTCTCCTGTTGTCAGACTCGCTTCTGGCATCACCCTGGGAGTCTACACGCGGTCTTCGCGTGGAAGCATCGGCTGATTCCCGCAGAACTATTGACCTCCTTGGTGAGGTACCACTGATCACTCTCTGTGATGCTTGTGTCTCTTGGCTTGTTCCCGCGGGCCTGCGAACGGACGGGTTACGGTTTTCCGACTGGGAGGAGCGACGTGGTCGCACGGTGTATGACTCTTCGATTTCTCTCACACTTGGCGTCCGCCGTTTGGGCCTGGCGCCTCCTTCCTCCCATCGGTACTGAGTTCTACCCGTGTTTGTCGTACTAACGTTACCGCTGTCGCCACTCTCTGACGGCCTTTCTCGCGGTGTTATACCAGCTGTGTTTAACGACAGATTGACTTTAAGCTGTCTGGCCTGTCCTGGTTGGGTGTCAGTTTCCTCAGACACACCCCGCCCAGGTGGCGGGGGCGGTGGGGGCGGTGGGTGCCAGTTTCGCGCCCGTCTCTGTCGCTCTAGTTCTAACTTCGCACGAGCTTGCTCTTCTTTCCTCATCCTCATCTGTGGACAAATAAATGTGATTGTTACTGTCATTGTTATCATCAAAGCTGCTGACATGATAAAGTGCTGTATTTGATTTGGTTTGGTATTTCCCACTTTAGTATGACCTACTTAACAGTTGATAGCAATAGAGTGTTGGCACATTAAAAGCCAGTCCTGTAACATAAACATGTCATAATCAAAGTTAGATGCCGTCATGATTTCCACTACTCAACCCTGGAAGTGGAACAAAATTTCCACAACAGTAGTACGCAATTGCAGACATTCTTATTAAGTAACCTCACCTCACCTAGTCCCATCCTCATAGTAACCAACAGAGCTTATATTTTTGCTGAGTCACTCTGTTTGTAAATAACAGGTACAATGTACTTATACTATAAGTTATAGCTCTAGTAGTTCAGTACCCATTGTTAGCACCACTATAGATTAGATGTAACAGCCTTTAAGGAATAAGACAATGGGGTTGCTATTTCAGTTCTTGCCAATTGTGACTCAATTAAAGGCCTGAGAAAAAAGATAATGACTGCTTGGGGCAATTTGACAACAATACCACAATCTGCTGCATATCACCCTCAAGCCAAAACACTAGGGAAAATGTAATCTTGTTAACTTATTATGTTTGAAAGAAGGGTAGAATTGAATTATGTTTCTTGACATAACAAATATAACATTACATTGTCAACCTTCCCCACATTTAGACCAGGACAGGTACTTAAAACTGTGCCTTTCAGCCCAGGTGAGCTAACACCTGGACAGTAGCTAAGTAGGGGGTGTGTATTTTGGCCCCGAGCCAGACCACTGGGTACTTTCCCTAACCATCTAGCCTGTGTGTATTATACACATTAACATTAAGGCATTGCAGGTTTATGTCTACATGTATATGCTGTATTTACTGGAACCTAATGTATTTGTTGTTAAAAGTCTTTTTTGTGCAGTAAAAATGATTGCTTTTGGTGTATTTTCTTTTGTTAAAGAAGAGACCTCAGCAGGTGTGCCAATGTTTACGTTGTAATTTGATATGTTTGTTGTCCAAGCAATCCTCATTCGCTTTCTGAAGAAAGTTTGCATTTTATCAAATATCATGATTATCAAAATCTCGGTTACCAGTAATTTACGTCGTATGCGCAGAATTTTGCTCAGAAATTGTTTCCGTTTTGTTGTGTTTACATGTTGGTATGGATGTTGGCAGGTGAATATGTAACATCATCCAGGTTTGTACAATAGGGTTGAAGGGTTGAGCTACAACTCATAGTTCTGTCTAATTGAGATGTTGTCAGAAACACAAGATTTTTGTTGTCTCCCCTGTACTACGCAGTTAGCACACAGTGTGCAAGAAAAGCTTGTTACATTAGGATCACATTTCCGAACCAGTGCGCTGCTGGGCGTTTGTAAGAACGAAAAATAAGACACTTTAAGACAAAAAGACACTCAAAACGTGAACCAATTGCATAGTTATGACTATGATTTGTGCAAATTTCTTGGCGTACGCTCTCTTTTTTTTTGTATCCATAAACAGCTTGGCTCGGAAATGCGACCCCAGCATTGCTGTGAGTGTGAAGCCGTCTGAAGTGGACCACGTCACCAAGGATACCAGCAGTATCCGCCTGGACCTTACGTCATGTGATCATGATGCAGCAATAATTATTATAGATCTTTGCATTCCTATATCAGCACACTATTATTTTCAGACGTCAGATTCAGTGTTAGAACACATACATGTGACTATTACTAGGATGCATACGTTGCTATTTCAGCTTTTCTGAATTCGGTGTTTAGGTAAAATGCCACTCAATAACAAGCACTTGAATTAAATAGGTGCATGCAAATTGAGCAAATTTAAGGGGATGGGATACAACTAGATCCAAGCAGATGTTCGGCTCGGGATACTGTTTTTGTCGCGTTTTTGTGCGTTGTTGTCGAGCTTCCAATTAAATCCCATCTTCTTCATTGTACAGTGGACTGGAAGAAGATCAGACAAAATAGAATGCACGACAAAAAGCCTCGCAAAGCGTCAAAAACATCCGGAGTCGAACCTCTGCTTGGAGAGTGGGAGGGGTCCAGGCTTCTACAGCCTTCGCTTGGTGAAGCTAAGCACATACGGACGTTTTAGAGGTTTAGAGAAGCTGATGAGACTGTTTACCTCCCGTTCTTGCTCCAGTTTGCGCTGTAAGTTGGACATGAACTCCCGGTCCGTGACTCGGACCTCCTCGGAGCCGACTAGTCGCCGCAATCGGGCCCTGTGGGCAGGTGTAGCCGTCTGTCTGCGCTCCATGGCCCCGTGTCAACCCCGTACAACGGATCTACAACACCTCTAGATCGTCTCTATCGCACCATTTCCCGCTCAGAACCGAGCAAAGAAGCCGTTTTAGGACTTTTCCTCTTTTTGACTTGTAGCTCGGGACCACAGCTCTTTACCTAACCCCCGTCCGCCATGATTGTTTGGGAATGTTCCATTGCGGACAGTCATGTGGGGGTGGGTTCGTATTTCAAGCTTCCCCGGATCCATTTTCGCTGTATTTCATGCAGCCAATAGTCCAGATATCGTGAAACAATGCAACATAACGTCATGAATCGAAATATTTGTGACAACGCCCCTTTGTGAGCGCAAATATCAGCTGCCGCTAGCGTTGCAACCGTTGCTATGGTAACGAGACGTACACGAAGTTGAAGTGTGGCGCATGTGGATGATCTACGTTGACGCTCAAGGTCACCGGAGCACACGAAGTGTCCAAAGTATTGAACAGAATACGTTTGGGTCATAAATGTGCATAGTTGAAACTATTTTTGTGAGTATCTGATGATTTGTAAGGCAGAAAAGTGGTGTTGAAAATTAAACAAACAGGGACGACCTTGGTGGAACACTCTAAGGTGAGGTTTAGGTTCAGATAGTGTCGGGTCTTTCTTTCTATCACTCATTCTCAATCTCAGCCCAATCAATGTCCTTGGCCAGTCTTGCCAGCTCCATCCAAGAACGAGTAACAGAGGCCATTGAACGCTTTCTCATCTCATCTCATCTCATGCCATTTGCCCCATAGTATAACTGTTTGACCGTTGGAGCCTCATAGAGGGCCTGGCCACTTGTTTTTTCATTTACGGTCTGTCCGTTCTCTGATACATGCATCCTCCTGTCTTTTCCGTTGTCTACCAGTCCTTCTTCCTCCGCATTATCCACGATTTGTGATTATGACATGACCAAAGAACTCGCTTTGCCATATATATGCATGAGTTTTGAAAGCCGTATGTCTCTATCACTACCACTACAAGTTACTACTCGGTATGATGATTCTCCTTTTCCTTGCGTTTAGGTGGCCACTATCATCTTATTGATGTTTGGAAAGAAATATTATGTTTTGCCATCTTACATGATATTTGCGAAATTAAGATGCTTCAGATACAACAATGACATTCTATTAGAAACATTTCCTTACCGAAAAGAATAACTTCCACATTTCTCTTATCGCTGCCGCAAACATCATGAAAACTCCAGACGTCAAGCGCCACCTACTGACAAATCATAGCACTGCAGAAGTTCATTCCCGACCCCAAGAGATGTCCTCTTCTCATGTCACGAGGGCTGCTCCACTTCATAGGTTTAAGGGTGCATGTGCAAATCTTTAAAGGTTCTTATCTTCTCAGTCAACTTCTACATTACAGAGAAAGTCCAGGATATGATTATGACGTCACTGAGACCAAACGGAAGCCACGGTTGGCGCTCTATGACATCAGAATGGATACGCATACTTTATCGTGACGTGTGTTGTTGTCAAACAAACAACGCGTGCATGTTAGAAGACAGGTGGTGTAAAGTGACAAGTAGTCAGCGAGGGGAGAGGGACGCAAGCGGGAGCTAGTGCGGGCGCTCCGAACCACCTGTCAGGCGTCCGTGGTCGACCTACGCAAGCAGCGTGCTAGGGGAATGGGTTTGTGGTCTAGAAACCTCTACTGAAGAATAACTAGCGGCTAAGCCGGACTTAGAGGCGTTTATTTTGCGGTTGTCTGCGCCATTCAGCGATATAAGGACGCCATTCTTCCACGTGCAGCGTTGTCAGAACGGGTTTTAGCCTGGATTTGTTGAAATTGTTCGTCCGTTTTTGCAACGTTCCACGAAACCAGGGGTTTTCAAAAGACGCGTTCCCGAACAGCTGTTACGTCGCTTTGGAGAAGTTTGGAACGTCGGAACAAACAAAACTGTACCATACCACCACCGCTGAACTTCAGATAGGCCAGGCTTTGACGCGACAACGGGCAAGAACTAGTCAATTTGGGACATTTCGACGTCAGGCGTAGTCACACACCTGTTGACGACAAGCACAGAATATTTAGAAGAATTCCGTCATAAAAAGAACGTGCCTCAGAATTTCCTGGTTACAATCGAACGTCAACTTGGAGACCAGAGTAAACAAGCGGTAAAATTTAGGAGGTGCCGGGAGTTCATTCTACTCGCGATAGCGGGACAAACTTCAGTTTGTATTAGTCGCACGGGGCAGGGAAGTCAAAGTTTGGCGACACTAATCGGTGTGGAAGGAGCGCCATGCCGGGGGAACAGTGTAAGCAGCGTCTGAGGAGGCTGATGGGAACAGACGTGGTGAGGATTAACGACCAGAGATACATGGAGAAACTACGGGACAGGATCGTAGCCGAGTATGAGGTACGGTAGGGGTGTGTGTGTCGGGGGGTAAGGAAAATTGAGTATTGTTTCTGGCGTATCTCCTCCTCTCTGTATGTGTGTGTGCGTGTTTGTACATGTGTGTGTTTTGTTTTTCTCACTAACTCACTCACTCACACACACTCTCCCTAGTCTCTCTCTCTGTATGTGTGTGTGTGTGTGTGTGTGTGTGTGTTTCTATGTCTGCCCGTGTGTCTGTATGCCCGTCCCTGTGTCCGCCTATCTATCTGTGTGTGGTTTTCCATGTACATGTGCATGTGTCTGTGTGTGTTTGTCTGTGTGTCTGTATTTCCGTGTTTTTGTCGTCGGCATAGCTTAAAGACCTCTGGGTTAGGTGGATTGTAATGATATTTGGTACATGTATGTGGCTATGTATCTTCACTGAACCACTGTAGCCTTAGTCTAGTATTTACAGGAACAGCTGAATTTTGCGACGTACGACGAACGACCAGGCCTTCTGCTTTCCAAGTAGATGTTGATTGGGGGAAATTGTGATCTTCTTCTTCATATGCCGTTTTCTTGGCCGGCTGAAAAAAGGCGGGGCTCATGAGAAGAAGATCACGCGAAAGTATTCAGGCCAGTACAGGGGTTTATGTTATGTACGTGTGACATTGTAATCCCCCAAAAGTTGTGCGACCCCGGCTTGTGGGTCGCGTGCTCAGTTTGTGATATTCTGTACGTCTATCAAACGGTATCCCCAGTGCCTATTCAACTTACCACCAGTGCAACAAACCGGAGTCACACCTCTGCGTAGAGACCCATTGCATATGCGTGACGCCATGTACTGTGTCCGCCTGTGGATGACAAACACTTGACAACAGCGTTTAGGAGGAAGTATTTCTTAGTGTGGGGGCCAAGGGTTGGCGGGCAAGTGTGGCATTTTGAAAAGCTTGTTTATAAATAAAGTCAGGTCGTTACCGTAGGAGAAACGGATATTGTAGTTTTCGGTTATTTGGTATATGTATAGCATTTGAGAAAGTTGATGCGTACGGCTTATACTTTAGAAGGTCTTGCTAAGGGTTGGTAGGTATATGAGGCATTTTAGTTATCTTTCATTTAATTAAGACGCACATTTGTCAGGCTTATGTCTAAAGAAATGCTTGAAGGGATCACTGCACCTAATCTGGTTTTAATTGTGAGAGCATTGGTCAACAAACATCACATACAACAACGGGTGAACAATGTGACGTTTTAACACACTTTTTTTATATTAACACATACATTTATCAACCGCTTAGTTTACACGGATTCTTTAAAAAATCTATGTTAATACCGGTAATTGATAGAAATAGAAAAATACTCTCCTCCTAATAGCAAAAACATACATCACAGCAAAAGTTGGTTCGTTCGTCTTTCGTTTAAGCCAATCCATGTACTTACGTTAGGAAGCAGAGTCAGATCTTTATTTTATATATGCTATACTGTTTTACACAATTTGTACGCCCTTTCATGTTACCTGCAATTAGCCCCTGGACATAAACTTGCAATAGACTTATTATGTTTTCATGGTGCTATATGACATAAATGGTGCTATATGACATAAATGGTGCTATATGACATAAATGGTGCTATATGACATAAATGGTGCTATATGACATAAAACGATGATGCATCGTCCCAAACAAAAAGTTAACATAGTGTCCCACGAAAAAGACTTGCAATGAAGCAAAAGTTGCCAACGTCTCAATAAAGGCTGAGTGAATCATAGCCAGCTGGTCAGTAACACATAGCTACACGATACAAAATCCCTGAGACCACAAAATCGATTGCTGAAAATTGGACTGAGATAACCGATATCTAACCGTTGCTAGGCAACGGAAAACTGCCGGAACCGGCGACTGAAATAAACGTCAGGCGTGGTATCCCCGTCAATATTAGGCCTAGAAAAATCGTTGCTGTGTAAACGTCCCTTAGCAACTCAAATACATTTTATCTGTGAAAAGAAACATCTGTGATGTGCAATTTTGGGGAGAAGAATTTGAGTAATATTTTGTAATGTCTCGTAAAAGTTACAATGAAAAGATTGGCATGAAGATCGTGAAAGTTATTTAAGGTGTAAAACCGAATTCGCAGAGACCTGACTTCTTTCCTAACTGCAATACGTATAGCTGATATTGCCGATAATACAGTATGAATTCTCAACAATCCTTGAGCAGCCCAACACTGTTTGAAATTTCCTCCGGTACTCTTTGAGAAAACGGATATTGCTGTTGCAAATTTGTTTGGTGAAGGGAGGAATTCGAAGGTGGAGTTGTGGGTTTTGGATCAGTGTTTGACGCGTGTTTGGGAGATTTTGAACGTCTTTCTAGTGGTCTGCATTTCGCCTCTCTGTCTGTCTGTCTGTCTCTGTTTTTCTTTCTGTCTGACTGTCTCTCTCTCTGTCTCTGTCCCTCTGCCTGTCTGTGTGTCTCTCTCTCTTATGATAGTTCTTTTTTTTACGTTCTTGAACAATGCTGTTTATACCATAGAAACACTTGAACGTTCCCGCTGATAGGGTAATGCCACTATCTTATGAGTAATGACAATTTGCATTTTTTCCTTCTCCGTGACACCCCCCTCCCACCGCCAGGTGTCATACTAATGATCTGAACAACCATCAGTAACAGGATAAGGACCTGAGAAGAGGTAATCAGCAGTGGGAGGGAGGGGGAGTTAGGTACAATCATGTCTGTTTGTGAGCGCTGATTAGGCTACATTCAGAACAATACCGCGGGTCGGGGGACAAGGCCAGGCCGGGCTGAGGAGTTGGATAGGGTGTAACAGTGGGTTTCATGGACTGTTGAACTGACCATACCGAATGGCTTTGAGCCTTTTGACCGAACGGTTTAGCGTCTTGGTTTGTTTAGCGTCTTGGCCCGTTTCAGAAATGGGAGTTAAGCCTAGCATAAAACGGTTAGATTTTCACAGTTGTTCCAGTGTATATGTATCATGTGTATACCCATGAGGGTACAACGTGCCGCCTTGCATGATTCCGTTAGATTATCACGCGCTGAAGTGATGCTTCTGATGCTTGAACTTTACCATGTATTTATGAGGTGCCATAGCAAACATATCCATAGCCAAAGTCTAACAAGTTTGCGATTGTTTGTCACGGTCGGAGTCTAGACTCTTGTAACCGCGGACAAGTGGTCGCCCCTAGTCTCTACCAGACTCCCGGCTGGCCGAATAAGGGGACTTTGGCCAAGTTAGGAATAAAAGCCTAGTAGGAGTTAATTGGCATAGGAGTGCTGGTCTATCTGCTCGCAAACTGTACTCCTCTGGTGTGTTTTCTGTCTTATTTGGCCCATTTTTGCTATTTTTCTAGCGACCTGTGGAGCCTGGTAGAGGCTAGGTCACCCCTTGAGCAGGCGTGCTCTTGGGGGGAAAGATCAAAGTAGCGCGTTATAAAACGTGATTTATTGTCAAATATTATTGAAAACATGCGGCTGGTGCGGCTGTGTAACTGGAGTGGTCGGTCAAAGGGTCAGCTAGAACAATGGTGCTGTGATATCGTTAATAGGCGTAGCATTGCGACTGTTAGCCGCGGCGTTTTCATTTCAATCATCGGATAATGATAATAAATCAAAGAAGTTCTGTTCATTGCAAATTCTTGCCCGTGGGCTAATTGCAGGTAACACGAAAGGGTACAGATCAGAGAGTATTAAAACAATATAGCAGGTATCCACTTTAGTCTAAAAGCTAACTCTTTATTACGGGTTATTGGGTTTGACTTCTTTTTTGGAGACAGTGGAATTGTAGTTGGTCACTTGTAATTGGTCAATTTCTACTCCCTTTTCAGCATCCCAAACGATCTGGTGGAACAAATTTCGGTTAACATATAAAAAGATTACGTGTAATCCATACGATTAACACCTTTCAACAAGTCATCGACTTGTGACAAAACGATTCTATACACCTGTCACTTGGATGGAAGGCAAAATCAACCCGGTCAAAACTTATATCATCATCACGTTGTTGGAAGAACTGATCTCAGTAAAGAGAAACGCTAGTACACGTGTACTTTGGTAGACACAGCTATGGTTAAAGAAAATGTCGACATCTGCAAGACAAACTTGTTCAAAGTATCTTGATCTTGACATATCGACACAGAGCACTGAGAGGACTCTAGCAAATGACAGATCCAGCTGGAAATTCACACTGTCCAGGCAGCTAAAATCATAGATAAGTAGGCCGATGCGCAGCGCAGGGCAGAAAAGAACTAGACCTGAGTCCGTTTACAGATTTGTCCTATGTGGCAGAGACTGTCATTCTCGTATAGGACTGTTTAGCCACAGCCGACGCTGTAGGGCTGATATCAATTAGAGGTTTACCATGGTCAATATTGACCAAATGATACGTTGACCCAAGGAGTCATATACTTTGTATGGAGGGTTGGTCCGAGTCAAGACCTGCCGGACCAAACATCAACACTCATGGCACAGTTATGTCAAGCTTGTTCGTCAAACTAAACCTACTTTTGAATCTAAAACACACCATGCGTACTAGAACTATTCTATCACAGTGTCAGAAATTATCTAAACGGTCCAACAAGAGGACGCTTTTGTCGCGTTCAATTTTTTCTCCGGCCAGATAATTAAAACGATCACCTGAATATCGCCACAGACGTATGCGACAAGGTATAAAGTGGACTTTTTGAGCAACTGTATAACAGAGGACTTTTGGGGCCGCATCGTATTGGCAGTGGGTTGTTGTCTACTGTGTTTAGGTACAGTATTGGAAGGTGGAGCCCTTACCTCGCCCTCCACTGCCCTTTACCTCCCCAACGAAGTCAGGTACCCATTGTTACACCTGGAAAGTGTCCTTTTAAAGGACACAGCATCGATGGCATGTTGGGTGATTCAAACCAAGAACCGCTGAGTATTAAGTATGGGCCAAACACATTACCCTTTACGCACACGCCGCCACAGCTGTAAAATAAACTAGCAACGACACAAAGTCCAAGCGAGAGTACGTTTAATCATAATGTGTAAGCGTTTATAATTATCAGTTATCTCTCACAGATTACATTACAGTGTCCGGTAACTGGGTCTTCTTTTGTACAGACTATCTCAGCACCATATTTACCCTCGCGTGCCTGAACACAAGTGTAAAATAAAGTAGCAAAACACAAAGTCCAAGTCAGAGTATGTTTAATCATAATGTGTAAGCGTTTATAATTATCAGCTATCTCTCAAAGATTACGTTATAACGTCCAGTAACTGGGTCTTCTTTTGTACAGACTATCTAAGCACCATATTTACCCTCGCGTGCCTGAACACAAGTGTAAATATCACAGGAGAGCTTTCTCAAACATCCCGATTATATCTCACTTTACAACCATTCACGAAACAATCCCCGACTCGGTCTGATTCACGTGTTTAGACAACAAGAACATCTCAGCTCCACGCCGCAGCGTCAACAGAGCAGGAATGCAAGGAGAGACTGGCACGAGAACTTCTTCAAAAGGCGCGCCAAATTTATCGAAACAGAGTGCGGTTTTATCACGGGATGAAGGTCTGCTCATATCTGTTAACAGATCTTGGAAAAGAAAAAGTTTCAAACGTTAACAGCCGACCTGAAACGCCAAGAGTGCGTCTTTTCTTTAAAAACGTCTTTGTTTGATTCACAGAAGGAGGATGATATAGATGTCTGTATAACCTCCTTGATTCACTCTAAACTCTTCGGGCTAACATTAAGAGGAGAGGCGCTAATATACAGCTTACAATGCAGTATGTATCGGACCTACTTCATATGACAACACCGGGTCATATGGCTGCTGTTGTTTTTGCCAATGCAAGTTGTTATTGTTTATTTCTTCCTCAATGACTGAATACGTGCTAACTTTGTTAAGTACGAAGGGCACGACTATTGTAAGAAAAACCGACGCGCAACGAGGTTAAGTAATCAAGTTAACGGAGGATAATAGCTTCACCTTTCTTGTCTTTAATATCTGTCACTGCTTGCTCAGTACCTTTGATCTCCCCTTTTCTTAAAGACTTTCCTTGAGTTTGCTTTGTTTGTTTCACACCTGTTGATAGCGAGGTGTAAAATGGGTACCTGACTTAGGTTAAGGAAGTAAAAGGTGGTGGAAGGAGAGGGATGGGCTCCGCATCCCTATGTAGTGCCCTAGATACATTAGATAGCACCTCATTGCCCCAACGCCGGCCTAAAAAAGACTCTGTACTTTTTAACATTCAAGGAGCATAAAGGGATAATAAATCTAGACTAGAGAAACTGCAGGTGACCGGTTATCATAGGTGTGCAGAAGATTCTGTTCTGGGTGTGCCCCCCCCCCCCCAAAAAAAAAAGTGTCCATGTCCTGTAACTCTACCTTGCCCCGCGTGTGGTTAATTAGCCAACTGCACATCCTTAATTGGTAAAAACTGATATCTGATAGGTGCCAAGATATTGTAACGTGGCTAGACGACATTCTTGTTTCATCTCCAAACAGATGCCATGTGGCTGCTCTTTTACTTTGATGCATGCTATTTGATGCCTCGTTTGATTACGCCTCTCTTTCCTGTGTGGAAAAATAATCTCCAAGCAGATCCTACGGTGCCATAAGATAGTATCAAAGCTGGCCAAGGAGTGTAGCCGGCCAAGGGAGTCAAAAGGGCACCTACGGGAAGTTTGATACTATACATTACGCACCGTGGATCTGGTTCGAGATTATGGAAAAATACTTACTGGGCGAACGGCAATGAAGGGGAGCCAGATTTGCTAGGCTAGAGGGCATGTGATCGAGCGACATCTGGTTTGATTCCTATCATTCCTGGCCCTTACCAAACTTTCCTTACTCCACCCAGGTGTCAAAATGGGTCCCTGACTTCGGTTGGAGAAGTAAAAGGCGGTGAAATGAGAGGGATGTTCTTCAACATCCAATACCTTGCACTATAGACTGGGTGGGGAAAAGAATAAATCACCAAAGCCTATGGAACCACCTTTACCTTTGCCCAAATGATCCACATTAGGAGCTACATATTAGCTTAGAAACGTGTTTATGACCAAACAGGCTGAATGCAGGAACCTTGTCGGTCGTTGACCGGGCTTCTAGATCCTTTGTACGGTGTTGTGATGCAGACATCGTCGGGCGTACAGATATAGTGGGGAGTGTTGCCACAACATTGTATGCGGTAGTATGATGCATACAGCGTCAGAAAATGGGCCAATGAGTTTTGGTTGGGGCGCCCACTTGCTTGTACATTTCCTCAACAAGAATTCCACGGCCTATCGCCTATGGTCCGACGGACAGATATAGAGAAGTGTTGCTACAACATTGTACACATGGTATGGTGTTACATGTAAGATGCAGTCAGCGTCTGACAGACAGTCATGTAGAGGGCAGTCCTCTATGAGCGCTGTCGTTTATATTTTGAGGGGGCGTTGATTCGTTATTCATCACTTAGGCCAGGTTCTTAAGTTAAGCCGGGAAAATTTAGAGGCACAGAAACCACTTTCCCGGCATATTCGTATAAGTTATAGAGTTAGCTTTTAGACTAAAGTACTATGTTACCTGCAATTAGCCCAAGGGCAAGGATTTTGATAAAATACGTATATATAAGGACCTTGTCCCGATATGTTGAAAATCACGAATCAGCGATCGCCCAAAATGGTGCTCCCAAAAATAAAAGTCTGTGAAGGAGGCTAAATGTAGAGAGGGGTGTTGCCATAACAATGTAGGGCGTGGGAGCATGAACCGTTGCCATGGGAACGATTATAACCCGCTGACTGAGGCGGTAACGCTGCTTGTTGTAGCTCGTCATGGCAGATAGGGTTTGTTTACGAGGTAAACAAGAAAGGACAGGTGGAATTCGCGCATGAGGGAGTCAGCTGAATGGTTATAATTACGGCAGCTTCTACAGAGAGATAACAGCGTAACGTGTATTGATTAGACTTCAGGATGTTTCCAGACAAACAATGGAAAACCTTTGCACACGTACACACAGACGTGCAGGACGATTGAAGAAGATAAACTGATCATGCCCGAAAAATGTGACAGTTTGGGAGTGCCCCCTAGTGACCAAAAGCTGTACTGATGCTATAATGTCACTGTCTGTTTGTCTAGGCGTGTGTCCGCAATTTGTGTGGCAGGTTGGGGTGGCCCGGGTTGAAGGATCGCATTTGTCTACGTTTGTATTGGGTTATGGCTGCATCCACACAGTTATTACTTCCGGTGTCCGGGTTGCTCTTTTATCTTCTTTTTTTTTTCAAGCGTAAATCTCACCTGGCCCTAAAACTAGTAAAAGAGAGGAAGCGAGAGCGCTGCCTAGCTGCTCCGTCTGGTACTACAGTCTAAAATTCACTTCATGTCTGAAGCTTTCTCTTTTTTTCAAGACTGAAATTGAGAAGCGGAGTTAAGTTTTCAGCTGGTCCTGAAGGAGAGAAAGCGGGAGTGCCACCTAGCAGCTACGCCTTGTAGTACAGTCTTAATTCCAGATAGAAATCTAAAGAATTCTCTTACATTTTTGTATTCTTAGGCTGAAATCGAGAAACGTGAATCCCAGCTGGTTCTGAACGAGAGAAAGCGGGAGCGCCGCATGGCAGCTACGCTTGGTACTACAGTTACGCCTAATGCTGCAGTAACGTTACATCGAAATCCTTGACGCTCCTCTCTCGTGTTTACAGGCTGAAATCGAGAAGCGAGAGTCCCAGCTTGTGCTGAATGAAAGAAAGCGGGAGCGTCGCCTGGTCCTGCAGGGCCTGATGCCGCCCGAGTGCCCGTGCCAGGAGCTGTTCGTGCCCAGCCTCAGGAAAAAGTGCAAGTGCAACTGTAACAAACAGAAGAAAAAACTCAAGAAGGTGAGGGTTTAAGAAAGAATGAAGGACTGCTGGAAATTGAAATTTGTAGTAAACGGCAAATAAATATATGATAATCTTTATTGCATATTCATGCCCGAGGGCTAAATGCACAAAAGGACCACATGTGGTCTTATGGATGCAGATAAAAAAACTAAACTTGTACAATGATTTTAAACTAGGCTAAATGGAAAGGGAACTAAGACACTATGTGTTGCAATGGCTAATGGCTGCATCTAACATGCTCTTCTCTCTTTTTGAATCATGTTAAAGAAACGGAACTTGACCTGGAAATATACATACAAGACATAAGGCGCATTCCCATCGGCAACGGACCTTTATTGTAATGTTGTTTCTTGGGACCGGTGAGGTGAGGTGTTCCTTGTGCATCTATGATTTGCCTAATGACTCTGACGTATTTACGATGTTTTTTTTCAGAGAAAAACGTCCACCCACACCAGCAGCAGCCACGACGGCAGTACAACAATAGGTAAGTTGGCTTGTTCTGTTCTACTCTGCTCTGGGCCAGGAGAATGTCTTGAGCGCCGTGGAAAATTCCTCTCCCGGCATTAGAGAACCCATGTTTAAAAACTGCCGATTCTTGACATATATAAGTTTATTGCAAATTCTTGGCCGAGGGCTAATTGCAGGTGACAAGAGAAAAGAGACAGACAAATGATTATTGATGGTGAGCACTAAAGCAGTATAGTAAACGACTACCCTAGTCTAACTTAAAGATGTAACTTGTTGGGTTTGACTTCTTTTTCTGAGACAGTGGAAGACAAAAGATCCCACTTTTTCTGTAATGTGTGGGTTTTGTGACGTTAAAAGGAGAGTAGTATTCTTAAGATATGACCAATGTCGCTAGAAGTCTGCGAAGTAGGCCATTAAAACCCTTGTACTGCTGATACATAATGCCTGTATGTGGGTCGAGTATCTGCCTGAAGAGTAAGTCCTCCACCATTTGACTTCCCCTGTGAAATATGTAAGGTGCCTCGAGCACGTTACAACAACCTCATTGCTCATATGGATATTTATAGTATGTACTGTAGTAATACAACAAGGTGAACATGTAATGCTAGTTCACCTTTATCCGTAGGGTAACCTTTATTCGTTCTTTTTCAGAGCAGTGTATTTAGGGGTATCAAGTCGACAGATGGTTGTTTCAAACTGCAATATTTTGAAAATATCACAATTTGAAACTACCGTCTATCGACTTGATATCCATGCGTACCCTGTTAAGCAGCACAACGGATATAGGTTACTACGCGGATAAAGTTTAACTAATGTTAAACCTTTCTCTTCCTGACAGAAAACCAGAGCACGTCGAGCTCGAGCGTGCGGAGCTACAAGTCCTCCTCCCGGCCGGGCCGGAGACCATCGCTGGAGGAGTCCTTCATGAGTCTCATGATCGACGAAGAGGAAGAAAAAGAAAAGGTACGCAGAAATTGGTCACGCCAACTTTACTCATTGATGATGTCAATAGACCGATCTAGCCTGGGTACAATCCGGGTAGTTGTTCGCTTCTATGTTCGCTTCTGCTACCAAAATCTGGACGATTTTAGACCTAAGAGATGTCAAGGTTTCCAGACATAGCAGAGAAGCGACTGTGTATAGTGTATAATAAACATCGAAGCGACTTACTATACGGAAGGTACCCAGGCTAAGACCGATCCACATTGTGACAACATTTGACACCGTAGATATCACCCAAGGGCTCGGGGATTGCTAAGGTCCCCTTTCCCCCATAGAGTACCTGCACTAGCTACGTAGGCCAAGCCACGAACATATAGACTGGAGCATCGCATAGTTTCTGACGCAGTGACTGTGTTTTCCAGGCCCCGGCTGCCCCCCAGCCAGCTCCCACCTACTCCGGCACGTCCTTTTGGCGCAGGAACCGCCGCAGCAATCACTACCAGCCCGCAGTCATAGACCAGATGGAGAAGGAACAGGTAAGCAAGCGGCCTGGGAATGCTAGTGCTAGTCTACCTTTACATGCGAGGGTGTATCTGGTCAAATTAAGTCAACAGACTGTTGTTCCAAATTGCAATTTATTCTAGATATTCCAATTTAAAACCAGTTAACTACCGTCCGTCCACTTGAAACATGCATGTATCCCCAAATACCCTGTTTTTAAAAATATCGAATACAACGGAAATAGGTTACCCCGCGTAAAAGGTAAACTAGCGGTAACCATACCATCATAAGCTCCCAGACGCAGGCGTTGCCCACCCGCTTAGCTCATGATGGCACAGACCGGGAAATTTTCTCAGGGAAGGATAGGCTGTCAGAAAAGGCCATTTCTCCTGTCTAGTCCTGATGGCTTAAAAATGTCTTCATTGTGCTTGAAAGATGTTACCATCTTCTCTGTCGTTTCAGACTGTAGCCGGTCTCTATCGCCTGGCGGAAAAGATCATCATTCTCTGACGTCACGAACTCTCGTTCCCAGGCTGAAACCACCTGTTACTAGCGCTTCACGCCAAGCATACGGCATATATACTTTTTACCTAATAATGTTATATTTCTCTGAGTTCTCATACGTTTTGAAAATAAAACGCACTAAAAGTAGCAGAAACTACCACTGTCAATTTTGTTGTAACCGTGAGTTGATGATAGGAGAGGGATTAAAAGTAGCTGAATACAAAATGCATGTAACTCATACGTTTTGACGGCAGCGCCATCTAGTGTAATTTAATGATATTGCAGCATATTGCATGCAGTTTGATTTACCAGCGAAAAATGTACTTCGCGGAAAACGGATGCATGGAAAAGCTGTAACTGTTGAGTCTGCATTGAAAAGAAAATAAAGACTACTTTACAATATGGTTTGTCTGTGCTGCAAAGCTCACTCACATGCCCTGCTACACACACCTAATCTCCAAGCAGATCCTACGGTAGCATAAGATAGTATCAAAAGTTGGCAGAGGAGTGAAGCCGGCCTAGGAGTGTGTATGGCTAACTCCTCTGCTAGCTTTTGATACTACATGTATCCTTTGCTACAGTAGGATCTGCTTGGAGATCAACACACACCCATTAGCACACACACAGAAACATGCATTCATATACTATTATACAGGCACCTACACCACATACATGTACCCATATACACACAGAAAAGGAAACAAGTGAACATACAAATATTCAAAGTCAGACACACACACACACACACACACAGTATTTACATATGTTAGGTACATGCATACTCTACATACAAGTCATGTACAAAAAGACAAGCATGTACACACAAACTTGCACAAAAGCAAGACATCCACACTTTTCGTTCCATATCAATGAGCATTTTAATCTGACTGTACTGTACAAGGGTCCGGTACAAAGCTATGATACAATCGTGGGGTCTGTACAGTACAAGTACAAATACACAATATATGCAGGCGACCATTGATTCAACGTCTAAACACAGCTCCCTTTTTCACACTTTAGCCAGTATCTTCCAAATCACCACCAGCAACCCCTATTAACACCTGAAAGTTGCATAGGCACATATTGTTGTATCCTGTATGTACCTAGTGGGTACATCTTGCTACCTGCTGTAAAGTTGGTAAGCCCTGGTTTATTATTATGCTAGGGTTACAGTTCCAAACCAGGGGCCGAACAGGCTGTTTTGGGAAAGAAAAACAAAAGTGTGTACGTCAAGACATTTACACAAACTAGAAAGGTAGCATTGGCAGGCAAATGCATCGCATTTACCTTCACATGGTCTAGACTAATAAACTACAGCTCTGTGTGTTCTTACTCGAACACATCCATATACAAAATGTACATGGTGACCAGCCCATCCTGCCACAAAGTAACTTAACACCACAGGGTGTCTGCTACACTTCAAGTAACCATGGTGACAGCCGTCTGGTCCAGGTCATTGACCTTATTTGATTGATAGGGAAACTGAGGAAACAAAGCAAAAACAATATGAAGGTATGAAAAAGATTATTTCCCGAAAACAGCCTGACCAGGCACTGGTTTGGAAATATGACTCTGTAATTACAATGGTGACTATCGCCTCTAGAACACTGTATGGTTCCACAATGTCTCTTGCCATCATCAGTTCTTTGTCAACATAAAATTCTGCATAATACTTGGCATTCAAAGTCCTGCACTTCGTGACAGTGCCACAAGGAGGCAGTCTTGTACACTACTAGTGACCAGTGACCTCAAATGGCACCCGCACTGGTCACATGACTAATTATCTGTAAGCCCATTGGTCGAATATCTAATAATACTGTCTATCTGATACACTCAAGCAAGGGAAATGCAAGAAAGTGGCAAAGACCTCATCTTGTGGCTTCATGGCTAGATACTCGTGTCTTGTGCTTTTATTTAATATGCTTTGTAATAGATCATGTTAACTATTATATGGAGTCACCTGAGAAATTATAATCATGAAAACAATGGACAGCAGAAAACTGTACGTCGTGTCAATAGCATCCTTAAATCCAACAGTGTTCAAAGAGTCTACAATTTGTACAAATGCACCGCCTAGCTTCTAAGAGTGTACCAAGATCATAACATTTTGCTGTCTACTTAGTAACTGTTCAGTGCAAGCTACATGTAGTGTACAAAGAAGTCAGTGTGTGGCTAGGTTTATTACATTATTACAAACCCAGAATAAACGAAAGCACAACATGGAATGGATAAAAATTAACTGTACAATTATTACAACAACAACAAATGGAACTTGCAATATTTCCATATTTGCACAAAAGTGTGGATTATAATAAACCAATTGATTTATTCTTGATTTTACATTTCATCAAAATTTCCATTGCTTCATTCCGGAAGCAATTTTCTTACACACCTTAACTAACGACTGAAAATTAAACAGTTCTCCCATAAAAAATGTTAAGTCCTCTCCCTCTTGTCAAAGTGGCATCACCCAAGTATGGACCAGACTCTACAAAAGTAAGGTTGCTACCACTCGAAAAAGAGGGGGGCAAGCATGTAACCAGAAAAAGTCTTTTGGCAATGATATGGCAATAGAGGAGTGATATGCACAGCTTCTTACCCTAGGTTACAGACAGACCAGTCCCACATACATTTGTATATCCAGACCCCAAATTGCTTCACCCTACTGGCATTGCCAAACAATACATTGCGTATCATGAACTCAGTCTGATATTATGTTTGCATTCCCAGAATTTCCATACATGTAGTAGAATGCAGCACAACTGTAGGAAAAATAGCAGTGCATCTACACAGGCGACAATCAGGTCCAAACACTTCACGAATTTAAGTTATCAAGAAGTAAAAGATTAAGAAAAAAAAAGTTTCAATTTGAGATGGGACCTCGTCTGATGCCAGGTCTGACATTGTAGAAATTTGTAACTCAAAATATCACAAGATTGAAATCCATGATTTAAGAGATACGGAGACTCTTAGCAAAATTTCTGGACATTCTGAGACAAGAATGTGCCCAGATTCGGCGAACTTGGTTCACATGTACCTTTCTCTATGTGCTTTAAGACATGACAGCAGTAAAGCCCTAACACCCTGTTCATCCTGTTGTTTGTATTTCCAGGAGTAGAGGATGTATCAAACTACACCGGTGGAAAGAACCGGTGTAAAATCTCAAGCAAGGCACATGGATGGAGAACACTGAAGGACTCTTACGGCCGCCACACCCATAGCCACATGTGGGAAAGATATTATACTTCTAAATTTGACTACATTTGGACAACAAATTAATAAAGACATGATTCTTACATACATTTGTAGGAGGAAAACTGCTACCTAAACATACACGGATGGAAGAACACTGTACTATCTTTTAACAATGCCGCTGATTTCCTTGGTAGTTCTTCTAAGCTCTGCTAGGACTTTGTTGATATTGGGATGATGGCTTGTAGACGTTTGTGAGAGTCTTAACTCGTGCATGGACCCTTCTAGCTTGTTCACTGCCTCACGGAAGGCAAACTTCGCGTGCGGTTGTTGGACATTGTCGATGTAGTGGGAACAGGCATTCAGATAGTCCTGTCCTAGCTCTTGCACGTCCCCAATGTAGGAATTGTGGTTAGTGTTTGTCAGTTTTTGTAGAAGACTGTCCGACATTTGTAGCAAGGATTCCTTCGTTACTTCCTCCGACGGCTTTTCCACCAGCGGTCTTTTCCTCAGCGACACTCGAGCGGGAATGAGCGGTTTGAATCCTAACGGAGAGCTTGGTCCCTCTCCGTGAGTCGATAGCAACGGTTTGGGACTTGTTATCGCGGGTTTGTCCGCGGATTTGTAATCTGACGTTTGGTAACCGCTATCGGACGACGGTAGTTTGGAAGTCCTGGGTGGTTTAACTACAGGGTTGACCTGCGCACCCTTTACGGGTGGGGCCATACCGGGGAAGAGTTTCACCCCTCCTGTGGGGGTGGGAGGGGGTGTTGCCGTACTCTCTGCTCTTTCCGCTCTCAGCCCTCTATCGTTTAAATCCTCCTCCGTTATATGGAGATTGCCTAAGTGCACAGGTTTCTTAAGGTAGCCTGGTTTCTTCTTCGCGGGCTTGGAAACGGCGTTGTGACCGTTGTCCGGTTTTGATTCGCTATCCTTAGAATCTGGGCTAGATTTTTTCTCCGTATGGCCGGGATTTTGTGAGGGAAGTCTAGGGGGAGGGGTCAGCAGATTTCTCGGCCTCTCGTGTTTTGCGAGGTTAGCACCCTGGAGTGCATCGTCCCTGTGGTAACTCTCTAACGCTCCGCTAACGCTCTTAATACTGTGTGTCGGGCTCTTGTTCCATTTTCGCTCCGCCTTATCGGCTTTCGTTCTCCTGGCAGGAGGGGAGGGGGAGTCAGTGTCGCCGCGAAATCTCTCCGTTTTCTGCAGGGTCGAGTTAAAGTCTGTGCTAGAGGAGGACTTCAGCATGTGGGGGTGGGGAGTCGGCTGAGAATCCCTGTCTTCGCTGATGTCTAGTGACGACATTGACGTCCGACCGCCTCCATGCATCGCGTGCGACTTCTCTCGCGTTCCATGCGGAAACGGGAGCGCCTTCTTCGGAAACTTACTACCCGACGATCCCGCGTCGACCGTTAGGTTTCCGAGGCTGCGGCTCGTCTGCGAGAGGTGCGCGTTCAGCTCCTGGTTCAGATTCTCGAAATTCTGCGACATCCCGTTTTTATCCTCCCGCCGGAACAATGGGTGGGAGTTCGTCGTTGGCGGGTAGGTGTTTGTGTCGTTGTTCTTGTGTTGCGTGGCCTCGTCTTTGAAAGAGCTGCTCCTTTTCGGAGGCTGCGGGGCCGGACGTTTCATCCTGCTGCTACGTCTCCACAGCGCGGGAAGGTTGATGAAAGCCTTGCTCATTCGACTCTCCTCTTTCCCCGACTTTTCCTCCTTCCCAGACGACGACTGATCGTCCTTCTTGTCCCGGTCCTTGTCCTTGTGTTTGTTGCTGCTTTGCTTCTTAGGCAACGGTGGTGATTGTTTCTCTGATGTCTTCTGGGACTTGGAATCTGGAGAGGGGAAGAGCCAAAACTGGTTTCACATCTATTCCTATTGTCTTGATATTAAAAGAATTAGGATATATGCAAATGTTTCTCCATTCAAACATTAGGAAAGCTCCACTATGTCAATGAAGGTTAGACATCTAGGTAATAAGATACAAATGTATGTAATTTAAAGACAGCAGTCACTCATTTGACAAGCAACTGGATAGGTATTGCAAATGGTCAGATATTTCAAGTAGCATCCACTACGTAACATTTTGTAATAGCGAGATCTGTAGTAGAAATCTATAACAGGTTATTAACCAAAAATCAAGAAAATTCAATAAAAAAAACTCCAGTACTTTCAATATCTAAAATCACCATGGATTAGAAAAAGAAATCACCATAAAAGTCAGTGTGGGACAAGTTGAAGGCCTAATGCTTCCTTACTCTTCCCACAAGGCAGCATTCCATGGCCACATTATCCCACAACGCACCATTTCTCCACCCACAATGCTTTGCACACCAAATTTCGAATGATGAAATGTTCTTACTCTTGGCAGTTGTCAACTTATTTATTGATTTATATATCTACTAAGGTTCTTCAACACAGTGGAAGGTATTTCTTGTTGGAAAACACCTTTTTAAGGCTGCCATACCGAAAGCACCAAAGCATGCTGGGCAGAGAAAGGTGATATTGACGAGTTATTGATCATTGATTGATTGATTGGTGGGACACTCACAGGTACCTGGCTCCGTGGCGCCGTGAAGAGGGACGATACCGGAACTGTCTTCTCCTCGCTTCGTACTGCGGGATTTCGTGGGGAGGTCTGGCGCACGCTCTAGCTCCTTCTCCACTTCTGCAAGGTTGGAGTACAAACAAGTCAGTCTTTCTAGTACAAGTTCTTCATAATAGTGGTTACACAGTGTTAACCCAAGGAACAGAGGTAGTTGCTAGTCTATCAAATGAAATTGAATGAAAAATGAAGCTACAACATCTACATAAATAAATGTACATGTTCGTGGAATAACATCTTAATCTTACAAGATAGGGAATGCTAGATGATAAACCCGCTAGTAAATGTCACTGATCAAGTGTGTTTGGATGCTGATTAATCATTCTTATTCTTAAATAAAATGTACATGGACTATAGGAATTTCATACTAAGCTCTTAGGTTTACAGTGTTGCTAAATATTTTTGGTGTGAAGCAGCATGATTGTGGAAAAATAAAAATAAAACTATTGCATAATTTTTGGCAACATGTTGTGAGGTGTTCATTGTTTCCCTACCTTCATTAATGTTGGAGTTTTGGTACATGGTGTTCAAGGCATCGTAAATATCCCTGAAGTCTGGCCGCTCTGTCGGTCTCCACTGCCAGCCTGCAACATAGCACAATTATGTTAAAACTCAACTTCTCAAGTAACCAACATACAAAGTGACACAAGAAGTTCTCCATCTACAAATTGTAGATAGTTGTACTGACTTTGTAAGGGAACGTCTAATTATAAATCCTTCACACAGTGCCATTACTCAGCATTCAGCATATTGGAAAGAGTATAATGGCGGCTTAACAACAGTTAAATGTACTTACACTTGATAATACGAGTTTGTAACAAGTCACAAGGACAACCATCTGGTCTCTCTATCTTGTACCTTCTACTGTTACCATTATGTATAACTAGTACTACTACTGACAGTACCCAGACTACAGTTGATCCAATGGGACAGACTGCCAGCTACTTACAAGTTACATTTGAGCATGAGTTACTTACACTTGAGCACTAGTTACTTACACTTGAGCACTAGTTCCTTACATTTGAGCATAAGTTACTTACATTTGAGCATGAGTTCGTATACGTCACTAGGACAGCCATCTGGTCGCTCCATCCTGTATCCCTGCTCCAACTCTCATTAAAACATGTACTACTGACATTATACAGACTGCCAGCTAAATACTTTCTACCAGTTACCTACATTTAAGCATGAGTTACTTACATTTGAGCATGAGTTCGTACACGTCACTAGGACAGCCGTCTGGCCTCTCCATCCTGTATCCCTGCTCCAGTTTTTCGTACACCTGCGTCAGGTCGATCCCCGGGTACGGAGACATCCCGTAGGTCGCTATCTCCCACAGCAGCACACCGAAAGCTGTAAAAACAGTTAACAACAGTCAGATTGTTTGTCTTTTTTTTTTTTCAAAAGAAACACAATGAGGAATTGTCCACTTTCCCCAAAAAGTCACAAGCAAGACACTTTTTGAAGAAGAAAGTCTCTTTTCTGAATTTCAAGGAGACAAGTGATAAAAAACATGAAACATTGCCTCCAACACTGTCATAGGAAAGTCTGCTTTCTACTGAAGTACAGTTTCCTTCATCATTTTTGCAATAATATAGATGCTATAGAAACAAACGATCACTGAATCAGTCTTACGTTTAGAACTTTCTGAAAACTTTAAACTCCAGGTGTTTTTGTTCAATCCAACTTAGTCAAATCTCAAGTAACAGACTGGCATTATTTTACCTGAAACTGCCATGACCACAGGACAACAACAACAACAAAATGGAAGTCAATGTGCAGGGCTTTAGCCAGCTCGAAATTTTTTTCCGCCAGCTAGTTACAATCGTCGCGAAAACCGCGAAAATTAAGTAGAAGTACTGAACTGAGACCTTGAAAAACGGGTTTTAATGAGATTATCGTATGCGAAAGGGTGCCGACACACATTGTCAACAATCATAACAAAAGCAAAACAGTGTGTGACTTTTACGGTCGTGGAGGGCGTCCCCAAGCCGCCTGTAGCTTCCACCAAGGATTTTTGTCCGTCAAGGTTGACGGATTGGTTTTAAAATTTTTCCGTCAGACGCAGCAAATTTCCGTCAATTGACGGAAAAACGGACGCTGGCGAGAGCCCTGTCAATGTGTATAGATGTTGGCACATTGGCGCACTAAATCCGTGGTGTGTTTTTTGGTACACAATTAGATAGATCATCTGAAGAGGCTAGGTGGCCTTTGCCAGACGGCACAACATCAGGGCATTGGGACCTTTTGTGTTGAGCCCAACACTCTACCAACGCCATAAGAAGACAAGAAAACCTACCCCAAACATCAGACTTGATGGAGAACTTGTTGTAAGCCAGGCTCTCCGGTGCCGTCCACTTGATGGGGAACTTTGCGCCGGCATGCGCCGTGTACGTGTCTCCGGTCATCAGCCGGGACAGCCCGAAGTCTGCCACCTTCACCAGGTGGCTCTCACCAACCAGGCAGTTACGCGCTGCCAAGTCCCTGTGGGGTAAGGAGAAAGTCTTTGTTATCTGATTGTTCTTGTGCATCTGTTACCAGATGGGTGATCTCAAGCCTCTGCCAGTTCGAAGGCAGAGAACATGTAGTTGGACTTATGGCACCACACAAAGCAAGTTAATAGGGACATTGAAAGGGAACAACTTGCGCAAACCAGCAATAAATAACAAGAGAGACTTTCACATGGAACCTCCAGGGCAACCTGCTACCCATTGAAAAAGCTGGAAAGAGGGCCTAAGAGCGCACCAGACAGAGGGATCTAGTCCATGGTCTATGCTAGGGGTGGGTACCGGTACAGAAAATCCAGGTCCAGGTCCGGTTCAGGTCCAAAGGATCAGGTCCAGGTCCGGACCTGAACCTGGACCTGATTCAGTATGACTCATACCAATGGTCCATTTCACTACAAAGAAATCTGTTTGGTGGAGTATTAGACGTACACTGGCGTTTTAAAATCCTACAACGCTAACTGCACCTGTACGACTGGCTGTAAAACTTGGTAGAAATTACTGTAAACTCTACTCTACTTCACTCTTGTTGTTTTCTTCCACCTGCAAGCGCCAAAACGTGTGAATGCGTGATAAAATAATCTGTTAATTTTCTAATCGGTCCAACATCCGGTCCACCTAATTTTTTCAGGTCCGGTTTTTCTGGACCGGTCCAATAAGAAAAAACGGTTTTGTACCGGTACGCTGTACCGATACCCAGCCCTAGTCTATGCCCAAGGATGGGGACTGTAGGACTAAGTACAAGTAAGTACATGTAAAACAAGTTGTTCTACCCTTACTGCTTCAAAGGTCATAAACAAATGCCTATAAATCAGAGTTTAAAAGAAGGCTCTCAAAAAGCCAAGCCTTTAGTAGTTTTTTTTGTCACTCACTCCATGGACCCCTAAACCAAATGATCAGATACACCTGTACAAAACCTGTTCTCACCTATGGATGAAGTATTTCTTCTCCAGGTAGCTCATGGCAGAAGCCACCTGAGTAGCCATGTACATCAGGACCACAGCGTTGACCTCCTCCCGGTCACAGTTACGCAGGTAATCCAGCAGGTTTCCATTCGGCATGAACTCTGTGATGATGTAGAATGGAGGTTCTCTGGTACAAACACCTGGGGGGAGGGGGCACAATGGAAATGAGTTAAAAGGGACGGCAAAGGTACAGACATTCTCATACTAGCAATTTTGTGGTCATTGGGGCTGTTTCAAGGCGGAGCCCATTCTCCTCTTTCCAATGACTTTCACTTCCCCAAACGTTGTGAGGCCACACCAAACTTATTTCTTGGTTATGAGATTTAAAAAAATGCTTAACTGGAAAAGCATACTGGAAACAGAGCAGCCAGAGGACTTAGGTTTATGCCTTGATGCACTCAGTTTTAAATGATACAGTTTTCCTCTCTGCCCTCTGCTTTTATGAAATTCAATATGATGTCTCATATTTTCACCTCAAACCGTCTCAGAACAAAGGAAATAATGTGATGTGGCCTGAAATAAATAAATGAATAAATTAATGTTACCCAGTAGCTGCACCAAGTTGGCATGTTTGATGTCCTTCATCACAGCTGCTTCTTTCAGGAACTCCTCCACTCCCATGGTCTCCTCCTACACAACAACAAACAAGATGTATTGAATGAAATAAACAAAGATCCCAATAGTTACAAGATTGTTGGAAGAAATACATTACCAACCCTTCATCCCCACATCAACGTTTCGTATATTAAAAATGAATCAAAGGTACACTTACATGTACAGCTTACCTTAAACACAACACACGAATTCAAAATTAATTTGGACACAGCAAAATTATTGACACAAGAACTCCCAGAAATTCTAATGTCCATGTGAAGTGATCAATACTTATTGTTGATGCAGTCAGGTCCTAAGCTTTTATATGCTATACTGTTTTATGTTGTTTGTATTTCAATTCCTTTACAATTTGAGTGATATAAACGTCAATTTTAAACTGCAGTTCCTTTTGCTGACTAAGTAATAAAGTTTGAAGTATTTCCAACCTTGAGTGTCTTGACAGCCACCGTCCTGCCGTATCTTTTCCACACTCCCTCGTACACCTCTCCGTACTGCCCCCCTCCCAGCTTCTGCTTCATGGCGATGTCCGTACGTTCCACCTCCCAATGGTCGGGCTCCGGGGACAGACCGTAGACTGTCGGCTTGTTGCGTTTGGGCGCAGGATAGCGTAGTGTCGTGATGAGGCCGTCGGGGTCCAGGGAGTGGTGGTGGACCAGCTCTGCTAGGGTGTTGAATCTGCTTTCTGATGTCACATAGACCTGGGGAAACAAGAGCCAAATTGGTGCAACATGTAATTCTTTATGGATATCTGGATCATTCTTGATATGTGCGATGGTGCGGTGTGGTTGGAGCAAACCCTTCTGTCTGGAGTTGGTGATTCACCGATGATGATGATGATGGATCATTCTAGTATTTTATTTCTAAATTCAGATATCCAAAGATTTCCCCCAAAGATTTCCTTTACTTTGAGGAAGCGCCTTACCTATAAATAATTCATAGCAACAAGCTTTATAAGTCTAAGATAGTTCTAACTAAGTAGGAACAAATTCGAACCTTTTCATCTGAGGCATTGTTGATCCTGTACTACTGTAGTGATACACCTTTCCCTCGAATCTCGATAACTGTCAACAACAGTGGCACTCACAAGTATTCATTTTTTCTATCTCTATTAACAAAGCGTTAACTAAGAACGAACCTTTCCATCTGAAGCATTGTTGATCCTGTAGTGATACACCCTCCCCTCATATCTGAGTGAGATTGACAGCTGTCCGGGGCTGCTCTCACTCTCCCTGACCAGGAAGCTCCCATTGATCCCGGAGGAGAGGATGTACTCCGCCGCGTTACGCGAGATGGCGCCGTGGTACCATGAGTGTCGCTCCAGGCTGGTTGCCGGGGTGACGTAGCTTGACGGGACCCAGCCGCGCTGCTTGTTGCGGTTCTGCGCCTCGCACCATTCCCCGCTCTCGTTGTAGCTCAGGATGTGCAGGTGTTCACCTGGGAAAGGGAGGGGAGGTTCAGTTTTAGATAGTGGTTAAGAATAATAACAGGTGACACTTTAATTCTGGACAGTCACTCTAATTCTGGACAGCCTGTGATTTCTCCTTCTACTTTGAACCAACACCCATGATATTTCTAGATATGACAAACATGGTCATAAAAGATATGTAGGTAACATTGATTGGTCTCCAGGGACTTGTCAAATCTGCAAAATTCTGCAGAATTCTGCGCAGAATTCTGCGACAGGCACAGAATTCTGCAGGCAGACGCAGAATTCTGTGCAGAATTCTGTGCCCATGACACAGAATTCTGTGCCCATGACACAGAATTCTGTGCCCATGACACAGAATTCTGTGTCCACATGCAGAATTCTGCAGAAATTTGAAAGAACAATCAAGGGTAAAGTATACCATGTACATTGTACATGTACCTAACTGAAATAGACTGATCCTGACCGTGCATACAATTAGCTGTGTGAATGATAGCACAATAACTTGAATTGAAATTTGGCATCTTAATTTAGGTATGCATGGAGATGGCAGAGTTTATTGGTGAATGCTTTGCTGCAGAGAAATGCACAAAGTTGTGTTGTGCTTGTGTGTATAGTGTAGGGCTTGTATGCTTTGAACTTTTGAATGGCCATAGCTTATTCAGTTATTGTATCCAAAAATTATATCAAAATACATGCCTGTAGGCAGGGTGGTGGGCAAATACCCACCGAACGCTCAGAGGAAGTTCCGAACCCAAAAAGAATAAATATTCCCTCTCTTGAGAGGACTGTTATTGACAGTCTTAATTTTTTTCTCATAAATGAAAAAAAAGCTATTTCCAAGGATTGAATTTTCAAACCCATACCCATGGGATCCATGGCCATAGAGAGTCTGCAGCACTCACTACTCCAAAAAATTTACCCCCAAGCAAAACAAAATCCTGGTTATAGGCTATACAACATGTAAGTTCTGCAGAATTCTGTGCAATAGGTGCAGAATTCTGAATGCAGACACAGAATTCTGCAACCATAATGCAGACTTCTGCAGAAATATGAAAGTCTGAACTAAAACAAAAAAGGCTACACTTAGTATACAAATTACTGGTCTTGGTAAATACTTTGATACAGAACAATATTCAAAGGTGTATTTGTCCTGGTGTGAACATCCTGGAGCTTATGTGTGTAGATCTAATGAAAGGACATAGGTTATTGCATTCAGAAATTATATCAAAATTTCTTCATTTGTCCAAACTGTGACCTCGGAGCTACATTACAACATATAGCCAAGCCATTCGGTGTACCTTTATATCCTGAAGGGGCTAAATGCAGGTCAACAAAACTATGATCATATAACAATTTTGTAACACAGTTACAATTGTTATAGATTTGATAGGAAACTTGTCACTTTAATTCAGAACTGGAGACTGTTTGTGCATGAAATGTAAGATGGAAATTTGGGCCAGGCAGCATCTTTACTACCTTGTTACAAAGCTGAAAAATACCAAGACAGGTGTTGAGTGGCTTAACTGCAACTCTGTCTTAGCTTAACCCTTCCTTGTGCTGTATGCTAATGATTGAAAGGTGTATAAAATGGATAAAATATACACATGAATGAATTATACCAACTGAAGGTCTTATCTTATAAAGAAACCTCATTGATTATACCCCATTATATGGTTTTCAAACAGCACCCCATGGGTGGTTTTAGGAAACAACATTTTAAGTAGCATTCAGGCCAGTAGAAGTTGTACAGTCCACACTTTCTCTTAACAGTGAACTGTACAAAGGCTTCCAGTCATACACAATGGATTAGAGGGATTATAGACTCGATCTGCTTTGATCTTTGTTTTATCAGAGAAAAAACAACAGCAGAAAACGCAGTATGTGGAGGCATAGAATAACACATGCTGATGAAATGCACACATCAGTACTCTACATTGTATACCAAAATCTATGCCAGAGCAGAGGATTAACACTTAGTCTCGACTCACCGCAAGCACTGAAAGATAGTTGATATAGGATTGCACAATGGAAATGTGCTACATATATATATATATATATATATGCGTACCGTACGGTAATTACAAACAATGTACAACTGTTGTCCAATATGACTGCTTCATTTCTCCTCACTTACTATGTACAGGAGTAAATATTCATCATCATAAGTAGCAAATACTAAAAGTAACATTGCCTTCTTGATCAATAGAAGGAATACTGAAATATACAAAATGTAGATTCACACTTCTTAGCTAAGTTTCAAACAAACACAGTTGATGACCAGGTCCTATACATATTCTTGAGACCCTTAGAATGATTTTAAATTCTGGTCACAGATGTAACCAGGTACACATATAACAATATTCAACATGTTGTATACAATATAGATTCAGGACACCAACCCTGGAAGCGGATCCTTAGCTAGTCATACAGCATGTTTGCTCAGCTTTTCTTGATAAATAAATGAGAAAAGACATCAGTTTGTAATAACTAAATAATTGATAACTGCCATTAAAGAGCAAAGAGCCTCATCAACAAGTAACAATCAATTAATGAAAAAAGAAAGCTCTGCATACATAAATTAGATAATGCAGTAAAAGAACATGGAGCAATGTTGAAAGCTTTGGGGACCGTCATGACTCATACCTACAATTATGGTCTAACTTACTGTAAGGCTGTCAAGTGACCCTTCACGCAGTGAAGTCAGTACCCTGGTTGATACAGTGATAAAAAATTCATATTGTATTTCATTCAATGTTATTCACCCATTAAAAACAAAACATATTTGAATGCTTCAGTAAATTTAGAGCAGCATCATTTAAAACAACATTAAGTTCAGGCAGTTATACACTGTAGTGTCATACAAAATCAAACAACACACATTGTATACCAGTAGTCACAAACTAAACAGAAGAGGATATATTATCTTCTGATCATGATTCTTTAAGAAGAACATCAAAGGCAAGAAAAACATTGTAGATTTACAAATACAGCAGAGTCAGTGACAAACCATTTATTTTATTCCCTGGTGGTAGAATGTTCTAAAGCAGGAAAAAAGGGAACCAGGTAAACCATTTCATGCCTGATAGATTTGATGTAGAACTAGAAGTGATTGTGAGCAACAAAAACAGGATGGCAACATGGGAGAAATATACAATCATGTACAATTACTTCTTTAACTTTTTCACAGATTGCTGAGAGTTTGCAGTCTTTCCCAATTTTCTCTTACCCTTCACTATGATATTAAGCGGAGCATTCCTTTTCCTCTTGTGTTTGTCCAGAATAGCTTCGGCTTCGTCTGTTAGCACAGACTCCTTATCAACAGGTGGCCTATATTTCTTGAAAGTACTTATCTTCCACTCAGGTTTCCCTGGTTCCCTTTTCTCCTGCATTAGAAAGTTCTCCCACCAGGGAATGAATCCCTCTTCAACCCGCACTGTCTCACTCCACTTCACCAAGTCATTCTTTAAAACCTGAACCATTGTGTCATGTTCTTTCACTGCATTGTCATCAGCATCAAATTTCCATTCCCGAACAGACGACAACTTGGGAAACTGTGGGATAAAGACATTGGTGGGGATATCTACTTTAATCTCTCCTTTTGTCGGCCACAGCTGAGCAGACAGTTTGACTTCCCCACCTACCATCTGAGCTGTAAATGTGTGTGGTCTGGAGTGTCCGGAGATGTTGGCGATCTGCTGGTCTATTGGAGTCTTAAAATCCCACATTGAATTCATGAATCTGCCAAAGACAAAGACAGAATACTTTAATTACAATCAGGAATGTCTCAAATTACAAACATTATACCAGTTGATTTCATTTACAGTGCTGCTTCTCAATAACTCTATGCATACTACTCAATTCGACAGCTGATAATTGTTATAAAATATGTGTACAAAGTTGTTGAATTATAAGGGTATATACAGTCAAACCTGCCCGAGCGACCACCTCTTCTCAGCGACCACCTGGCCATTTCGACCTCTTTTTCTCGGTCCCGATTTTTTTCCCATTGACATAAGAATTAAGCGACCTTTTCTCAACGACCACCTGGTCAACGCGACCGCAACCAGCCCAAATTGGGACGACCGCATCATTTTCAAAATTGAAGTTTTCATTGATTTTTTTTATGATAACTAGCGCGATTTTGTGCCGAAATCGTTGTAAGAAAATCCGAATTTAGTTGTTACAGAAGTTTTTTTTTTAGATCTATATCATTATAAAGTGAATGAATGCTGAAACGTATATAGCCTCATACTTTTAAAGAAAAATCTGTGTAGCTCGTACCTTTTTAAGAAAGATCTGTACGTGTGAGTGCTTTTGTCCAACTGTACTGTACATTCACCCGTGGGTAAGTACGCTATCGGGACGTACCGGGCATCGAATTTGAAAGGTGCACCGTAGTTATTTCAGATCAAGAACATATTGACGCATAAAGGCTTGTATGGTAACTGACAGCATCAAAGTTCCCTTACTGTTTAAATGTTAGTGTACAAATACTTGAGCTTTAAAACACTGTATCGTATAAAAGCCCGATAAAAGCTTGGGGTTGCATTTACAATTTACAGTGTGCATGTTGTATTTGACATTAAAGACCTCGCTACTTTGTGTGTATGCAGTGTGCTTGCTATTTGCCATGAAACACAACGGAAACCATTTATTCTTTGCATCGAGCATGTTTTGAGTCGATATTCTTCTCAGCGACCACCTGTCCAAATCGACCGCTTTTTCCCGGTCCCCCGGTTGGTCGACTTGGGCAGGTTTGACTGTAGTAGTTTATTTACATCTGCTGTCCATGTGGTATTGTGGTATTGCTGTTGTTTTTCTGTGAAAGTGATCTCAGTGTTGAGAGTAGGCACTATTGGTACAATTGGGCCTCTACAAACTTTTGGATGTCGTATTCTTGGGTACAGCCAACTTGTAGGATACTGTTACTCACTGGGAGAAAATAGTATTGAAACCCAGCAAGCTCTTGATTGTAAACCTCTTTGAACAAGTTTGCTAGAAATGTAAAAAGATTGATGTTTCTGGCTAGAGGAATCATGTCCCTGAGTAATTTTGTATAGCATTTTGTATACCTGCAGTCTGGACTTGGGTTATAGCTTGCCTTCACTGCCTGAAATAGTTCTGGAAGGGAAGTGGCGTCGTGTCTTTCAAGGTATGTCGAGATTCTACTGAACATCTGGTCGACATCCTCATGTGTGTGTCCTGGCATTAAGTAGCCAAGCTTAACCTTGAATTTGAGAAACAAAAGAGGATCATAATGAGGACATCTTCACCAACTTTTTACACATGTATTTAAAGACACAGAATATCTAAATTGCAAATTAAGTGATTTGACCTCACAGATTACATTTCAAGGACGGAGTACTGAGAGCAAATGTCCACCCAAAAATGTTAGTTGAGGCCACACCAATTTAATTTCTTGGTTCACGGATTTTTCATAAAAAATGTGGAGCGAGAGTGTGAAATAAAAATAAAAATAGTAAAATGGTTGGGGTAAAGGCAAGGGCTAGTCCAAAACATAAAGAATAAAAAGTTCTCAGCTTGAAAAAAGTACAAAAACACTATTACTGTACAGTAACAGCACCTGTTCGTTGAAAATTAAAAAAGTAGTGTCAGTTTTTGTGTTTGTCCCATTCTTCATGAATGACAAATATAACTTCAATAATAATACCCACACTTTAAGGAACTTATAATATAAAGGCCAATTTGCTACACCAGAAAGTTGGTGAATGGTTTCATTAATGGTGAAAATTTGCTGAGTGGTAATTTTTATTTTTATTTTTTCCCCCAAAAAAAGGAGCGAGCGAAATCCGTGAACCAAGAAATTAAATTGGTGTGGCCTGAAATGAATTGATTGAAAAGTAAAGGAAATGACAGGGTAGATTCTTACTATGAAATGTGACAATATCAAGCTATAACTTCCATAAACATAAAAAAATGTATGGGTTATAGAGGGCCTTTAGGAAATAAGAGCCAATCTGTTTAGTGGTATGCTAGAATTATGGATTCTATCTCTAAAATCTGTTTACATCACAAATACGTCTACCTCTGTTATAGTCTAGAGGAAGCAAGAGGAGGATTTAGGTTAATATTTCCAAGCCAGGCAATGACTGTGAGTGTGTTCTCTTACCTTCCTAAAAATCTGCCGCTTCACCAACCATGCACAGAATGCGATTATATATTTATTCTTACACTCTTTTGCAGAGTTGTCCAGTTGGAGGTACAATGTACCTGGTAGGTGTCCACCATAGCCCTGTTAAAAAAGAGATTGCTACAGTTTGTACTTGAAAATTACTTTGTTTTGAAATGAAACTACTTTGTAATGAAAATTACTTTGTTTTGATTCCTATAGACAGCACATGTACATATACAGTTGTATATGCATCCATGTGGATAAATATTTTGTTGCACAGACTGTATATGTAGACAATATTCCTGTAGACTCTGGTGCCAATTGTATAATTAACTGTCCATTTGCCATCATAGGAAACATGAAATGAATTAAGGCCGAGTACTTACCTTTGATAAGTCTTGAAGTACACTGATTAGAACATTAACGGTTATGTTAGTGTCCATGTGGAACTTGGGCGTCCAGGCATAGATGAAGGACTTTTTCTGCCCATGGGCCAGGACACCAGTGAGATGGAACTTCAGGGGCTTGAGATTGGATTTTGACTGAACCAAAGAGAAATAAATGACAATGACAATTAAGTCAAAATCAGTTGAATGGTCTGGATAATATGTGGTCATTTTTATGCAATCATGCCTGTGCATTGGGCCTACATTTGTATGCACATAAGGAGCATAATCAATTCTGTGTATTTACATGGATTTGGTACATTATTTCCATGTAAAAACGCTGGTCCTATGAGTTATAACATGTAGGTAGGACTGAGAAATACTGTCTGAAGTTGGTTTCAGTCAGAAAGTACATTATACAGGAGTTTCACAGGTTACAATCCATCTGGAGTATTGAAAATGTGAAGGTATGGAACAAACACTGGGAACAAACAAATAAACCAGTGACTGTCTGATACAGACTGCATTCTTCCTTCTATGAACAATTTATTACAACAAGTTATGCACAATAACTGGGATTTTGGCATGTGTTATAAGTTTTCTGGCTACAATATGATTTTTCCACATTCTGCTGTCCTGAAAGGCCTAATCAAAAGTCTAGCAACACTGTGGTACTCTACAAAACCCCAATCTGAGTGTTCCTTTTCTAGGTCAGGAATCCCCCCAAAGCAAATAATCAGAGGCTCACTCCTGGTCCCCTAATGGGACACCCAGGGCTGCCCCAGTGCCCTGCTACTGTGCAGTGGATTATCAATTAGTCATGCCTGTCAACTGTCCTCTCAAGCCTGTAGGGCAGCAAGAGTATAGTACATGAATAGAATAACAGAATATGCCAGTTTTCAGTACCTCTGAAACAGCTCATCATGAGTGATGGAATTCAAAAATATAATTGGTTCCCTTCCCATTTAATCAAGAGGTACTACATGTATGTTCTTACCTTAGTCAGTGTAGCAAAATGTGGCAGGAAGGTCTTGTTCTGATCCATAGAGTCTATTATGAGTGATAGATAGTTGTCTGGCTGTTGTTTTGCTTTTTTGATATGACTGTAGTACTTCTGTCTGGCGGTACTGCAAGAAAAAAGTCACAAAGTCATGATGTTGTCAAATCCATCAGAAGAAGAAACAATTGATACCTTTAGGTATTAAATAAAGTCTCCTACATGTACAATGTATGTCCCAACTTAGACATGGGGTAAGCTGCTTTATCAGACAATGTTCTAAGCCATGCCATGTGTGAGTCACATGTATCCTAGAATTTGATGCCAGGAGTGGGTAGAAGGTGTCACTTATCTATTAACACAGAATTTGATTATCTTTCATGCAAATGCTATTCAAGATTCTGAAGGCTTTGCATACTGGGTATATATAACGTTAGTATTGTTATAGAACCTTCTCTATTAAAGGATGTTTTTCATTGCAAAGTATACCAGGCAAGGATGGAGACAAAAATCTAAATGCACAGAGTAGTAGTCAACATATATAAACTGTAACGTTATACATGTTGTATAATTTCTTACCTTTGCAGTGTGAAATGGGCACTCCTTCTCTCCTTCACCTTCTGGATGTCCCCTTTTGTTTTTGCACGGTTCAACAGGTCTTTTAAGTCGTCACATTCATCACACTTTGTGAATCTGTTTTGCTGTTAAGAAATTTTTTAAAGTGTTAGAATCTACTGTGGATGGGAAACTTAGCCAGACTTGTCTTGTCTAATTTTATGCACACACACACGCACACACACACACACACACACACACACACACACACATAATATATGAAGAGATATCAAAATGAGGGAGAGAGAAAGAGAGAGACAGATACACACACAGAGAGCAGGGGTGCAGCCTAGAAGCATTTGCAAGAACCTCATAAAATGTATACGAATCTTATGTCATACCCACAAATCACTATGCCAAAACGTACAAATCTTATGTGATACACATGGACCTTATGCAAACTGGCCAACTGCTATACATTGTACATTGGGAGAAGTAAGGAATGTTTCTGAGTGTATCTACATGTGATATTTCTATTTCAAAGCATATCAGGACATATACCGTCACGTATATACGTAGATATAGCCTGTGAGCTACTCTTTTGCTCAATTTCGGACCATCACATCGTATTTTCCCTTTGCTGAAGATCAAGGCCCCCATCTTGAATATCCCTCTACGTCTGTAACGAGATGCCAGCAGCGGTTGGTCGGTTTGCATAAGGTTTGTGCGTGACTCAAATAGTGACTTGTGCGGTTTTCATAAGATTCGTAGGATTTTATAAGGTTCATGAAAATGCTTAGGCACCCCTGGACTGGATAAAGAGAGAAGCAACAGTCAATATATTGCAAGCCATTACAAAACTAAAAATTTATGTATGTTGTGTTAACAGTCAACAACATTCAAGGAGGAAATCTTTACTGTATATGTTTAAAATTCAGTAAGTATTAAATAAAAAGAATGAGACTAGTTAAATTTGCAGTCAAATGGAATTTCGAACATACATTGTTGTATAAAATTTAGGGCTGCATTACAATGTAAAGCCTCAGAAGACGCCTGAATCAGGAGTATTTATTATAATAAGTGCTACCTTAATCTTTCGAGATGGACGGATGTCTACTACTATGTGTAAATATCTAAATATAAATATATAATAAAATCTATATAACAAACAGGAATATGGTATCAAATGGCACAACTTTATATTTAGCTATAAATTTAACTTGGTTGCTTTCTGCATCTTAGTAATGACTTACTGGTGGAATCTTGACATGACGAAGCTCTTTTTTCCACATCACGTTGAATCGTGACCTCTTGAGGGTCCCCTCATACCACAGATCTTCCTGGTATAATTGATGGATATCATTTCTGCTCACACATTGTGGAAGATGCACATCTGGGCTGTTTGGCATGGTGTCCCCAAACTTCTTTGCGTACTGTTGCAGCCACTCCTTGGCTGTTAGCCATTTTCTGGTGGGGTACTCCATGCCTTGCCTTCCATCTTCATAGTCTGGAAGTCTTCCCCTCTCATAGTCAGACTTGACTTCATAAAACCTGAAGTATACAATGTGTTATTTTATTCAGCTACATTTGTACTAATATGGCTTTTGAATTTTTTTTCTAGATTATTGTCAATTTGGCTTACATCATGGTGTATTGATCTATCATTTTGCATGTGTTTTGTTGTCAACTTGCTACAGAAACATAATACCCAAAGCGGCTAAAAGTTAGCCTGGGTACCATCTGGGTAGTAGTTCGCTCCTATGTTCCCTTCTGCTACCCGTCTGGGAACTGCACATTCAAACCGTTTGGTGCTAACGTCAACTAATGAGCGAATTAAGGAATAGGTTCTAGTGCGCTCGTTCGATGACAACAACCCTCCAGCAAGCGGACAGAGGGCTATTTGGGTGTTGGAATGCCTCACGGTTCGAACGAGCCCTTGAACCCATTCCTTCATTCGTTCATGTGTAGGGACCGATTAGCGCCCTCATCCAAAATTTGGACGATTTCAGACGTTAACGTGGCCAGTGATCCCAGACGGAACAGCAAAGAAGCTACAGTAACTGTAAATAGTGTATGATAAATGTCAGAGCGAGAAGCGACTGTTTATAGTGTATAACTAACGCCAGAGCAAAATACTCTCCGGATGGTACCCAGGCTAGCGAAAAGTAGGATTTATGAAATATTCTGTTACATGTAGTTAATGACAGTCCTGCCAAGAAAAGTCCTTATAATAGTTGGAACAGAAACATTCATCCATATAGCTTTGAAAGACAAACTCCTGTATTGTTTCATGTACATTGTATCATGTTCCCATTACATGTCACGAAACTCAGATGATACAGTAGACTTTTATATGATACACTTGTATAAATGCAGTTGACTGGAAAAAAAATGTTAGCAGAAGTAGTAATCTGAATGTTTTAAGTCAGCATTGACAATTCATGATTCAATACTGTTTGAACTTTGCTACACATAATTTTTAATAAATTTGTCAGAAATCTTACCTTGACCGGCCAACCCCGTTCACAATGCGCCATCCAAGGTGGCAGACAACATGTCCCTGAATGGAGAACTCGTAGCTTCTGTTGACTTCCTGCCTCCTGTCCGCATGTTGCAGGGTGTTGTATATGAAGGACTTCTGCTGGTCCCTCTTCAAGGCCCAAAATGTCTCCCTGCAATGGCGGATGATATCCAAGCCTATTTTTTCACAGCAGTCTCTGGGACATGGGCAGGTTGTAGTCCAGGCAGTAGTTATACCCTCTCTTCCGCAGGACAAATGTTTTCTTTTTCCACCCTTCTTCCTTCCACCTGCAACATCATTACATTGTTGTTCTGTAAACATACAATGCATTATCATGGCATTCCGTGATAGGACTCTAAGACAAAGGGGCATTCCACTCCAGAAGCAAGTGTTATTTTCTTCTGATATCTTTTTTGGATTCAAATGCACCCGACTTTTCGCAAAGTTACCTCATTTGTCTTTTTGACAATATTATTTTCCAAATCCAAGCACCCCCATATGGGCCCACTTCTAATGTACTCCGACGTACATAATGTAATTTCGCGACTTCCGACACACTTTCTCGCTAACGGTAGTCGGGATAAGCTTGGCAGAGCAATCAAGTGACTATCACAGATTTAGGAAGATACAAAAAAAATTACAGACTATCTGATCTCAGGATGGGGAAATTTGACCACTTAAGTATTAGGAGTTGAAAGTCAGTCAACGTAAAATGGCGGCGCCAAAACTGCTTGTGTGGCTGGCGATGGGCACGATTTCTCGCTAACGGTAGAGCCACTAATAGCTAACAAAAGTAGTAGAGTGACTGTCAGACATCTAGGATGGAACACAAAAAGTTTGAAGCTAAGCAACTCTTGTTCTGATGACGTTTGTGCACACACAGTCTCCTCAAAAAGTGATCCTAAAACATCAGAGTATTGAAATTACACTAGTACAAACCGGTACCTGTTCCTATGGGCAAAGCCACGTCCTCCCCCAACAGTACACAATGCATTGGAAGGGTCCTCAGGAGAATTCATAACTCGTTTGCTACAATGTCCCCCTGCATTTATGCTTCAACTTGTGGTAAATTTGGCCAAACAAAATTGATTCAAACATAATTTATTCTCTGAGGAATGGTAGTACTCACTTCTGGAGTGTAATGCCCCTTTAACATTACTAGATATCAACTTATACAAATGTTGCAATTGCATATGATAGATGAGAAAATTATATTATTGCCCTTAGGCTAGTACATGTCGTTAGCCAGAATTTCATACTGTCTATCACTGGACCCAAACCTTTGAAATCAATTTGAAAACTTAAAATATTTCTAATTCATAGTATCCTGAAATGAGTGGGTTACCTTTTGTTGATTTCACATTCATCTCTTTGGGCGTTGAGGTTGATGGCTGTGCCATGGGTGATGTTTCAATGTCTTCAGCTAGAAGAACAAAGGAGTAAGCAAAATCAATATTAGGTATGATTATGAATGAACTGGGAATTGCAATCAGTGTCAATTCTGCCAGACCAGTAAACTTGCAATATGATTAATGATAAGAATAACTTTCAGGTAATAACTGCTTTTAAATGCACAAGAGATGTGAAGTGCATGTTACATGTGTATGTACATGCATTATTTTCTTTCAGTATGATATTGCTGAGCAAAGTGTTATTTTCGCCCAAACAGACAAAATACAAGTATGTATCATACTCACAGGTTAAAGTGTTGTTGCTGACATCAGCATCCATCCCAGAATCAGAGCTAAATGTATTCTCAGACTTAAACCAATCAGAAAACTGAAGAGACCTACAAGGGAATATAAGATACAGACATCAAAAGCTGCCTCAAACTTACAAGAACTTCACATAATAATACTGAACTATTCATTTCAATAGATGACTACCAGGAGAGAATGATTTCCCCATGGTTAACAGGATTAATGCAGTAACTGTTGTACACATGTACATTGCACATGTACAATTGTATGACTCACCACAGATCAAAATATATATTGTATATCATAATGTGGCAAGTTCCATGCTACAATATAGTATAGGCTGAGTTCTAATAAAGTTCTGATACAATTATGAAATCTTAGCCAAAAGAAAATCATCTAAATATTGCACTTGGACTGAAAAAGGGATATGATACCTGTTTACTGGCAATGGTGATGGTGACCTGTGACGCCTCTTCTTCAAACCATCCCTCTCTCTTTTTCTTTAAAGTAGGAAAAAGTGTTAAAATTGAGCTTTGAATTTCACCTTACAGATTCATTATAAACTTGGACTAAAAATCAGAAATTGCATTTCAATTGGAGAGGAAAGATATGAATGTCAAGCATAGTGGGACAAATTCTTCACTTCTATCATGTACATGAAACTGAACTGTTGACCAAAACCTTATGAAACTGAAGAGTGAAGTTGACCACAAGTTTTGTTAGATATACTAAAATAATATTTTCTCTTTTGATAAAACCATTACATTTCAATTAAGCCTCATATCAATATTACCAATGTCCTCTCAGACTTAAAACAAATGACAGTTGCAGGTTTTACTTCATTCTTCCAACTATAGTAGAACATTCAATACATAATTTTTGCTTCGTGAAATATACAAGAAAGTCATCAACATAATGCTAAATATACACACTTATGTTAGATTGAAACTTTGTGACCATGTACCTTCTTGTTGGCGAACTTGAATCAAGCTGCAACATCTTAATGCGATCCTCCCTGCAGTAAAGTTTTAAATAGTTTAGTTCAGCATCATACATAACATGTTAGCTTTTACATTCTATACAATTGCAATTGAAACAGGATTGACATTCTAATTACACAAATAGTTGATCAAAGCAGAACATTGCAACATATGAATGCACAATCTGGGGGCTTTTCATGCAGACTGCTTGAAGGTATAGAAGTATATCATTGAGATTTTTAGATTGACAGCTATGATAGAATGTTGATTAGGGTTGCATTAAGCTGGCAAGGCATTCGATTGTCAGTCTCCTCTTAAGCTAAGCATGTACATTTTGAACATGCTGCACCAACTTAGTGCTTTGTTTCTATATTTTTCCGCACATTGTCATTACTTTTTGATAGGTTTGAGAAGCAACAATACATCACGTAAAACTGCTATCAATTATTATCTGATTTTACGTTACACGTTATGTGTTATAATGTGGTAAAATAGAACAGTTACTGTACATATAGCATAATGGTTTGCTGAAAATTCTATACCTTAGTGACGCAGTGCATATTTCCAGCACCATCCACTTGCGGATGTTAGGTATTGCCACCTGGGGAAAATGGAAATGGAAAAAATTTAGAAGAAGTCATTTATAGAAGAAGTCTTACACTTCAAGAAATATCCAACTTCACATCCTTTACTTTCCTATTTATTAAAGGGTGTATAGTGTAAGGAGGGCAAGCTAGTAGCAAAGTGCCTATATATACATGTATCTAGTGCCTACAAGTAATATCCTTGCAAAATATCCAACCTTGGAGTGGGTGCCAGTACAGAAAATTCAGGTCCAGACCAGTACAGTCAAACCTGTATTAGCGGCCACCTTTGCATAGTGGCCACTGCTTGTCGGTCAAATGTTTTTTTCCCATTGACCTAAGCATTAAGAAATAGTCTATAGCAGCCACTTGCCTAATAATGCGGCCACAGCCACACAATTTTTAATCCCGTAGCTATAGAAGCAGTACATGAACTATGATTTTTCTTTTGAACTACTTGAAGTGTAAGTCTAAAAATGATTCACCTTTGCAATGTTTATGTGGCCACATTTGGTCAGTCCCTTGAGTTGTCGCAATAGACAGGTTTGACTGTTTGTCCTTTTCATGGTTTGACTGATAGATATGCTTAATGTACTGTGTACATGTCATAGCGGCCAAGTTTAGTAAGACAATGTTGCCTTAAGTTTGATTTCCTTGCCTGCTTTTACTGTAATTCAGTTTTTGTTGGCTTTAAATGAATTTCATTCTCAATGAACAGTAGAAAATTTGGCAGAAAATTACTGATAATCTTATGTATCTATCAACAGTACAGTCAAACCTGTTTAAAGCGGCCACTCAAGGGACTGGTCAAAATTGGCCACTATAGAGAATATGCTAATTAATTGACCACAAGCAATAAGTTACACATGGTTTTAGAACCCACTGATCTTTATTCACATAATACTGTAACAGTACTGTACATGTACTGCAATGATTTTTACACTATAAGTATTAAGAAAACAAAAGCTATAAAAAGTTTTAAATGTTCAACAGTTGATATTGTCTGAAGAGACCGGTACGTCATATTTCCTTGATCTTTCGTCTTGTATCCTTTGATACTTCGCCGTCCGTGTGTTCCTGCTCGCGTTCACACGTCAGATTTGCCCATTATGCTAATGTGGTACTCACAAGAAAAGTCTCGTCATTTTAGACTTATCTCTTAATAAATGTAAGAATAAAATCCACCATAGTCTGAAGTTCATATCATTTTGTCTTTGTAACAATTTATTTAGAAAGTTTTTGTAAATTAACCTAAGCGATAGTGTATTAGAACGTAACTTTAACACAATTTACCTCCGTAATATTGGTGTCGTCTATTGACTTTATATGACCTCGTTTGTCAGCGGGTATGGGTAGCGCCAGTTTACGAAGTTTTGTTTTGAAAATAAGTCAAAGAGGTTTTAAATCCGGCGTAGGGTGACGATACAGCCGCTGTATATGGCAGAACGCGTGCCGAAACATAGAACAGCGGTCCGCGTGGCCGTAATCGGCAGTGTTTTTGTACCTGCGGGACCGGAAATCGTGTGGCCGTGGCCGCGTTGGACAGGTGGCCGCTAAGCCTATTTCTTAATCATTACAAATCCAAGGGACCGACAAAAAGTCCACTATGGGCAGGTGGCCGGTATGCAAAGGTGGCCGTTAATACAGGTTTGACTGTACTTTGAAAAAAAAGCAATTTAAGAATTTAAGCTTTAAAAAGGGGAAATGTTCTCTTTCCAAGTATTCTGCTGTTGCCACAAAAAAGATGCTATCCATGCATGATTGTGTGCAATTCAATGTTGGCTTGATTCAGTATCATATATCATTTCAGCTGATGAACAATGTGCAAGCAAATAGATGTAAAATCTGTGTAAAACTATGTTCTTAATCTCAACTACTGTAAAATCAAAACAATTACCTGTGAGAAGTTCAACGGTATCTTCCTGGCAAGATGCAAAGCATACTGAAACCATACAGAAAGATGTAGAATGTTTACATCAAATTGTGATGAAATATACACTAAGTCTTACATAACAGCATACCGTAAAAGCCATAAAAGCCTACATCTTTCTAAACTTGACCATTTATTGTTGCATTGTTTGACATCTAAAAGTCATGAAATCATTATGGACTAACTCTTGAGGATATGAAAATATAAAACCAAATTGAATATGAAAGTATCCCCTGTGTGTAAGAATACAGTCCGACAGGGGATACTTTCATTTTCAATTTCGTCTTTTTATATCATCAAGAGTTAGTCCATAATGATTTCATGACTTTTAGATGTCAAACAATGCAACAATAAATGGTCATGTACATGTAATACTGAACAATATGTGTGTAACAATTGCTTAAGAAAGGGTGACTATCAACAGAGTTCAAGGTTGTCCTATTTCGTACTTGAGACTGACAAAGGGTCAAAGTATGACCTTGGAACTACAGAGTTCTAGATATAGAATGACTTAGCGCTGTAGTCTGTGAAGTCACTGAACATAGTACAATAAGAATAAGCTACCAATTTACACCAAAACTATTCACTGCCCAAGATAAATAAGATCAGCACAATGATGACTTAAATCAAAGCCATTGCATATACATGTTGTAAAAGCCATACCATCTTTGAATACTGAAATAAATTTGACACAACAACAATTTGTTTCCAGACAAATGTGAATTGATGACCAACCTGGCAAACAAAGACTCCACAATCATTTCCATTCGTTTGCTGAGGGATTTCCTGTAAAAGAGGGGGAAACAGTGACAGATAATCTTAAAACCCAATCAGTAATACTTTATGCATTTTGCTTCCCTATTCTGGCTTGGAGTCAGATGTCACATGCCCAAACCACATAGTATTACTATGTCGTACTTGAAAATTGGTCTCTTCACAATTCCATGCTTGCCGGTCAGATACCCATTACCTATCAGCTTTAACTGGTAATAGTTTTTATTTCTCTTTCATTCTTAGAGAGAAACTCAGCCTTGCAGAAATAGTTTTACTTACATCAGCTGGAGGCATGTAGAAGGTCCAGTCCTTCCAGTTCAGCTCATTTTTTGGCAAATAGAATGTCAAGAATCGCCTGTAAGATCAAAGAGGTAATTTCAAATGAACTACAAACTGTACTAGGGAAAGTGTGCTTCACATCACACAACACAAAATGGTTTTGCCTGAAGCAAATGCTTACTCAGAGGATAATGGAGGAGTTATAATCAGTATGATAAAACCTAGCATAACTACGTACTGTACTTTTCCAACTGAATTATTTGCAGTACTACATTTGTGCAATCATGTAAACCAATGTAATAATGAAGGACAAGTTTATGACCTACATGTGCTTCATACTTTACAGAAGCTATGTGTTGTGCACATTCTCTCAATGAGTATTAGAGTAAGTGGATTTTTTGTTTGTAGGCTTGCCAAAACCCAGGGCTCAGAGCTAGAGAGTATTCAGACTGGATAACAAGATGGTAACATGCCAAGACAAATCAAGCATAAAGAAGATTTGACTGTAACAGTACAAATAGCTAATTTGTCACTCATATGCATATGCATAAAACAAAACTAACTTTGCTCTTGCCAGTGCTGTAACCTGATTGATGCAGTGTGAGCTTTGTAATGAGTCCATTAAAACTACCCACTTCTTCTTCACATAGTACACCTGCAAATTGAAAAAGAAAACAAAATGTATTTGCATTGTTGAAAGAACTTGAGGAAAAGATATTCTGTAAGCATGCTTGAAATTGGCAATTCATGCAGAGTATGCACACATACACTGGGATTGTGTGCTTAACAATAGTGAGTTCGGCTCAGAACCAAGAGGTCGGGTTCAAATCTTGCCACGACACTGATCTTGTGTCCATGGGAAAGGCACTTTACTTGATCTTCCTCACTTCACACAGGTAAAAATGGTGTCTCGTGTTTGGGGACAGCCACATCCCAAGCATGTCAAAGAATATATGCCACACTCATCGAAAAGAATAGGAGTCCTATTCAGAACAGAGGTGTATTATGCCATGATCAATGAGGTGGTTTACGTATGCAATAAAACCAAATGCACACACACACACACATATGTACGCACACAAGAGTTTAATAGATTAACTTACCAACAACCCCCAGTGACTGGCTTGATATACTGGCATAAAGACAATATCACTTCCTTGTATGTCCTAGTAAAAAAAGCAGGATAATTGTAACCATGTAATATTTAGAAACTGTAGTAGATCATAAGATTTAAGGAAATATCAATCAATCATTCGCTTGCATCATGAGTTGATGGAAAATTTTTTTTAACTGTTACAATTCTTAGTACACTTCAGTATAACTCTGGTCATTCTGTGCACAATTCTAAGAATTCAACATAGTGCATCAACATACCTTTGGAGTTTTCTGTCTATTCTTGTACTTGCCAAACTGTTTTCTCAACCTCAGCTGATCATATGCAGAGCAGTTAAAGTACTCAATTTTACAAGTCTGAAAGGAATATATACATGTTCTATTAAAGTTCATTGCACTACCTGTTATAATATCAAACACAGTAATTTCAGTAAAAGTCAAAATTCATAAATTGCACTTTTTCATTCAATACAATGCAATGTACATTAATGTGCAAAAAAATACACTGGTAACTGCTGCAAGTTACCTGTTCAGCTGCCTTGATGATTGGAAGATAAAGCTCAATGACCTAGAATGATAATAAAGGTAAGAACTTGTCAATGAAAGTCCTGAATTTAATCAAGCACCTGATTATCTTTTGAGTATTATCTGCTAGCTCAAGCACCACTTCATCAGTAGAAGAAATTGATTCATTCTTATTTACTCATTATTTACTCCTGTCGTGGAACATTTGTTTTCATACAAAACCAGTTGGTTTTTGACCATTCACTTACAACACTTACATTGTCTGAGATCCATTTCTCATCCTCAAGAGTCAACAGGTCCCTGTGGCTTATTCTGCTAGGAGGTGCTTCAAGTAGATTAGTCACCTGAATTGAGCAAAAAGATAAATTCAGAATTCAGGGTATTCTATCTACCTTTCAATGCAAGCAATGCAGATTTTGTTCCAACAAGAGAAGGATATCATAGACATGAAACCTTGGAAATGCTAGACTGTCTACTCTCCCAAAGGTGACTTACAAGTTTGTGATCCTCTGGGCTTAGCGGCCTGTACCTTGCAGCCTGTGCCAGGTCACAGTACGGTGGTAGCTTAGCAGTCCACATTCTTTGTCATGAACTGGAAGTTGAATAATACAGTTAGCATATTGAAATGTCTAATTTTGAAAATAGCATTATAATCATATTGGATAATCAGGAACTGATGTAAATTAATAGAAAATAATGTACCTTCAAGTTTGCCACTCTAAAAAAATCTCTTCTGGAGGGCTAGTGGGTAGGCTGCTGTAGGACCCACCAAGCTGGAGTCAGGGCTTGCTGTGTTGGGCTGCACATGTACACCAAGTTTCCCGCCAAAATTGGGAGCCAAAACTGGGGGCCAATCAATGACCAGCACTGCTGCCCCTGTAACTGCGAATTGACCAATCAGCCTGTCCCAGTCACCTTCTCGTGGGAGGCTGCAATATGGGTTGACCTCCAAAAGACCCTGAGCTGTAGCTTCCAAGTCGATTTGGGGACCAATGCCCAGTTCCTCTTTTAGTCTTTGACTCATAGAGGCTGTTGGGATATTGTTTTGGGGTTGGCTTTGTAAAAGAAAAACTTGTATAGCAAAAAATCAATTACAAATATTTGTTGGCATAAGTTGTATACCTTTAATCTGTTTTGTGGTGTAGTGCATGTATGGGTCTCCCATTTATTCAACATTACGTATGTGACAACACTTGCAACTACCAATAAGGAACTCCTTGAAAGTGAACAGTTATTTACAACAAGAGAACACTATCAAAGACAGGCTGCTCAGATAACAGTCCAAGTACCTACTTAATTTGTAACTGCCAAAAACTAGATAAAGTAGAGTATCCAAACTTCCATTGTTAATCTTAAAAAATACTTCTCCAACATCAATTTATATCAATGACATGTGAATTTTCTTGGACAAAGCTCTTCTGTTGTCACCTTTGTTTCAAATCTAGATGTAGCTAACAACATAGCAGGGTGAAATGCTACAGTAGTGCTTCAGAGGGCAAAAGTTCAGACCACACTGCCCTGCTTGGCAACCTGGGGAATAAAAATGGGTCAAGAAGGTCTAGCATGTCTGAAGTGGGTCTGACCTCTCTGAGACGGTTGCCATGATACAATCCTCTAGCTATTTGAGAGAGGTCTGCCTGTCCCCTCCCCCTCAAATCTTACCCAGAAGAAAAGTTTCTGCTTTGTTTGGCAGAAGCCAAGGGAAAGGGTTTTCTTATAAGCTAAGAAAATTTTTGTCTTGCATATGCATATACAATGCATATACAGTAGATGTCACTTGAAGACAGAAGGAAAATGTCCAGACTTTCCATGATGTACAAAATGACCAATAAACTGGTGGACGTACCAACGGATAAGTATCTAATACCAGCTCAAAAAAGAACAAGAAACAGTCATGCTTTCAAATACCAGAGTTACCAACCTAGGATTGATGTGTTCAAAAATTCGTACTTTCCCAGAGCTATCGTAGAGTGGAACTTGTTATCACCAAGTACAGTAGGGGCATCTTCTCTCGGTAGTTTTAAAGAACGCTTGCAGATAGATGTGCAAAAGTTAGGGGTAACGAGTCGTTCGGTGTAATATAACCAGCTGCTGCTGCGCCGCGTGCCTGCAAAGCTGGTGTGTTACGCCGAACGGCGGTTATACCGGCTATATAGATACAGATACAGATACAACTTGTAGATGGTAAAGAAAAATGCCACAACAAATGAGACATACATCAGACTGGCTGGAAGAAAGATTTGATTGAATTTAATGATAGCATAATTCGTGATCATCAAGAGTCCAAGCCACCAAAAAAAATCTGAACTACCCTGAACTACTTTCAGTTTAATTGGGAAGATATATCATGAGACATGTATCTCTATACATAGGTAATATATGGTACTTTCTAGCCCTGAACTTTATATCATTATTCTTGTACAGGAGGTTCCTTGCAAAGGAAAACTTATACAAAGGCAAATTTACCCAGTGAGATAGCCAAAATAGTCTGTGATCTAGAAAAAGGCAGTGAAAATTGCAATGTTAAATACATGTAATGTGATAAACTATGCCATGCACATCTTAAAGGCCCTTGATTTTTCAGAATATATCCTATTCTATCACTGGATACAGAGACATATTTCCATATAGACAAAATGGATTCTTTACTCCCTATAAGTGGATTCTTTACCCTATAACTAAGTGGAGTCTTTACTCCCTATTTATAGAACAGATTTTTTGAATAAATGTACAAAGAGTACAACATGTCATTAGAAATAGAAGTAGCACTACTACATTAATTTTGTAAGTCTACTTAATATACAGTGTATATGGCACATTTTGTAACATGTATCTGTCTACATAGTACATATATATGTTACATGTACATTGTTGCAAGTCTACCAAACACCAATTGATGAAAAAGCAGACAGATTCTGTGGTACATGTACATATTAAACATCCTGTGCATAAAAAGACATTCAATGAGCCACGGCAATTCATAAGGGATGCCGTTTGAAGCACTCTTATCTTTAACATAGAAAAAGGGGTTATGACTCATATATCAACAACCACTATATTGCCCATGTAGGACCTGATTCAAACGTCAAAGTTAAACATAGTGCTCGAGGAGGGGCCTCGACCACGCTTGTCAGCCTCATTACTCATTGGGTACCACTGGCTGGCAAAACACACCAGATGATTATTATTATAGTTTTAAACAACTCTGACAACACTGACAGCCATGGATTGGATTTCAATACAAAGTTATGACGATTAGAGAATCCTTTTTATCCATCCTAAGATTCCTGACACTTGATCAACAATGATTTTTATGGGATAGAGTTGTTTGCCAAGTGGCATAGTTTAATGAGCATCAAAATGCTTTTGTACATGTTTTGCACCATAGAAATTGGTATGTATCTATATTAAATCATATGGATGAATAAAAATGAATCATATGGTTTTAAACAGAGTAAAAACTATTGATGATAATGTAGCATTGGGCATGTAGCATTGTGTATCGCGACATTGTACATGTACCTATAAGTATAATGTTATTTATCATTTTGATTGTAGGAATTGCCACTTTCAAAAATCACAAAACAGTGGGAAAAAAATATGAACAACTGATCGCATCCTAGATCTACATTTTGCAGAAGCCATGATCAGTCCAGCACAATGTAGCTTTATCTGAACTCCCACACTGTTCTCATTCTGTAACAGTTGTATTGTTTTCCACTATCCATTGCTGTAACATTGGAACAATTTAATGCATCAAAAAAAGGACAGGTTAACCATATCAAACTCTAGAAAATCATATTATATGTTATGAATCTACAATATAACCAACATCAGTCTAGTGATTAATAGCTACAAAAAGTCAAATTCCTTCAGTATGCCCCTTCCTGCTATGAAAGATTCATGGAACCATCAAAAGTTTAGATGATGATATTATCTGGTTACCGACAACATGAGTACACTGATAAAAAAGGGTGGAAAGTACAGTCTGAACTGTATTTCATATCTGTATACTGCTTGGCTTGTACATGTACAAAAATGTATATATGCATTACCCTAATCACCTAAAAAAGACAGATTTTATTCATGATGTTAATCATAATGAATGGTTGGTAGGTTTGGATTGGACGGAGTATGGAAGGCTAAGAAAAGGAGGTGGACAGGGCATCCATTTTCTAAAATCACAAAAAAACAATTTGACTTCTTTGTATACATTGTAATGCTGTCAGGTAATTTTGCCCTTCAGTGGCGAGAGGGAGGCTTGAAGCGCTTGCATGCTCTGTCCACCTCCCCCTTGTTCAGTACCTTCCATACTCCAGTACTCTCCTCAACTACTTGCAAGTTTTTTCGAATGATGAATGATGGAAAGACTGACTGTTTGTCTTCTGTTGATGGCTCAGTAAATCTTCCCGGGGAGGAAGGGTCATACTGAAGGAATTTGATTTTAATTTTTCCTCCAGGAAGGATTTCCAGGACTCGTCCTGGGTACCATACCCCAGGACTACCAACTCTGCTTCCCTTGCGCTCGTACCATACCCCCACCCAACTATTTTCCACTACAGATGCTCCAGATGTAGATGTAGATGTATCTCCCACTTTTTGCCTCTTTCCTCTCAGCATCAGCTGGCTCTCCTTCTCGGTCATCCTTCTTTTCTTTCCTCCTTGTTCTTGATTTGCTTGTTGTAGCTGATCCCTCGACTCCTGCTCTTGCTGTTTTTGCTTCTGCAAATCGACTAACTCGTCCTGGATTTCATTTTTTTCCCTTTTCATTTTTTCTATTTCGTCCATAAGTTGATGCTTTTGATGCTGAAGAATAGCAACCTCTTCCTGGAGCTGAAGGGCTTTCTTCTGTGCCTCTGCACTTGTTGCACTTGTTGCACTTGTTGCACTTGTTGCACTTGTGGATCTGTTTCTCTTCTAAAAACAATAAGGAATATTGAGATATTAAAGAGGAAAATAAGCATCAAAGTGGACTGGGTCTGTCTAAGCCATTTATTAGAAAGGTCTGAAATATTTATGCAGTATAATTTCTTGCCATCTAATATTGATGGTACATCAAAGTCATTGACCAGGTAAATTGAAAATACAAATACGAATCTGTTTTCCCTCAGAAGCATACACTACAGTGGTTCTCTAAGCAGCAAGCTTTGAAGGCAGCAGGCAGTGGAATTGTATGTAGGTCAGGGGGCCATAGAGGTGAAACAGATAGGTTATAGCAACATCCTGGAAGGAACAGCACTCCAGATGTGTTTTCCAGACAGGGTCAGAAGGCAAATGAATAATGAAGAAAGGTACTGTAAATGCAGAAATGTTCGCGGTTTTCGCGGTGGTCACTTCACCGCGAATTTAAAACCACCACGAAAATTTTTCCATGGCATTAAGAGACTACGGTGCATGGTGATACCGCAAACTTAAAACCACTGCGAAAAGTCCTTTTTCCTGCTACCACGAAATTAAATCCCCGCGAACTTAAATGCATTTACAGTATCGGATTGAACTCTGGTATGTCTTCCTCAATCACAGCAGACAAGTAACTAGTTCACCTTTGTTCGGGGCATAACCTATATCCGTTGTATTTGAAAGCCGTGTATTTAGGCATATAAAATCGACTGACAGTAGCTTCAAATTGCAATATATCCAAATATTGCTGCTTAAAACCACCGTCCTTCGTCTTGATATCCGGATTCCCATAAAATATATAATACCCTTTTTAAAAAACAACAATGGATATAGGTTACCCCGCAGATAAAGGTGAACTAGCGTTACAAGTAATACACATGTAGCTCAAGAACCTCAGGGATCAAAGTAATACAAGTCATGTACATTTGTACATGTACATGTGCAATTTGCTACATGAGTAGTAGTTTCAAATAGAACAAAAGAAGTTGAGGAAGCATAGTAACTTTGACTAGTTGTAGTAGTTGTAGTAGTAGTGTCATAAATGTATACATGTATTTACCTTGTGGGCTTTTGCTCTAGTTTCAAAGTCATCCCAGTCTATTTGTCCCCTCCTTAGTTGGCGAAGAAGGTCAAACAGGTCCTCCTCTCTGTGCTGGCCCTTTAGCTCTCTGAAGATGGTCTGTTTCACGTTGCGGCTTTTTCCCTGTCCACGGCACTGACCAGCAGACCACAAAGACATGATGCCTTGGGCCTCCTGGTAGCAACGAGGGCTAAGGGTAGCCACAGCGACATGGGTAGCCATGAGGGATGACACATTCAGTAACTGAAAAATGAATGATAAAATATTGAATCATTTCCAGGTAAGCTTTGACCAAACACAAAAGTTAGATGGGCTGGAGTAAATACTGATTATTGATGTACAACAGGAGGAGCAAGGGGTCAGGCACAACTAGGGTGTATTGTAGAGTGGGAATGAGGTGCACTCTCTGATTGCCCTCTCAGAATACAGGTATTATTCATTCCACCACTCGGCTGGGATCCTAGGTATACTCTGGATTAGGCCATTTTAAATGGGATTTACTCTAAATATCTACTAGTAGGCATACAACAGAATATACCCAGCACCCACAGTTTATAAGTTGCAATCTGGTCAGGGCCAGCTCCTCTGGAGTTAGTCATGATGGAAAATGAAATATTTTACAATATCTAGGTGTGAAATGTAGAATTTGCAAGTGACATAAAACTCAGCCCATACAATGTACATACACACTGTATGCTAACTTCTCATGCTTTATATTCTTGACTTACTTGACTTATGTTCAGTATCCAATTTTAGGAACAATATGATATTGATGAGACTCAGTATATGCCGAACACCTGGGTATCAGGCTGGAATTTGGTAATTTTGCTTCTACCAAGTTCCAGCCCGATATCCATGTGCAGCTGTTCTGTAAATGAAGTGATTGTGAGGAATGTGAGGTAGCTAAATCACTCAATACCAGGCTAGCTTGGAGTCAGATGCAAGTTTTCCTCCAAGGTATCTGTTTTCAACATGTCCTGAGGCATGCTAGAATTTTACATAAAAAATGTCTGAGAATCAAGGAATTAAATTGGTGTAGCCTTGGGTTATGGATATGTCTTAAGAAGTGAGAAAACACTATATACTGTAGCTAAAGAATATGCAACTAATACTTACAGTTGAATTCTGTTGATCAGCTACAGCACTCCTCCAGCCTAATGCGTTCTTGTTGAGTGGCATGTTGTTCTCCACTTTGTCTACATCAGGGTGAATCTGTCTCATTTTCTCCACCGCTTCTCTAAAGTCACACTTCTCAATCTGTCTCTTTTCTTTCCTTCCCTTGCTTCCTTTGGTCTTCTTCTTCTTCTTCCTTTGGTCAACTTCTTCTTCTTGGTCACCATCATCACCATGAATTTCATCTTCTGTCTCCGGGTCTGTTTCTTGATGTTTGGGCTTTTTCCTTGTTACTTTTTGGGAGGGTAACTTTGGCTTTTTGGGGTCAAACTCATCATCACTAGTATCATCTTCACCCTCCATGGTACCCTCAGATTCTCCTTCAGCTCCTTTTGCCATGTGCTCTCCATCGACACTGAAGTCTTCCATCCCTTTGCTATGCACCTGTGATTCCTCACCCATGCTATCCTCATCATCTTCATCCCGTTCAATGCTCTCCCTCATCTCATTGAAGTTCGCAATGAAGGCTGCTGGATCATGGAAGTCTTCAAGTTTTGCCCAGGGGGATGCTGCTGGTGAGAAGTAGTCTCCCAACTTGACTTTGATTTTGCCATTTGGCAACTGCTGCTTCCCCTTTTCAGACTTGGCACTGTGGAACTGAAAGTTTGAAGGAATATCATTATTAACCATACCCCACAACACAAAACTTCTTTGATACATGTAGATCATAAAAGTATAATGCATATCAAAGTACACATTGAAGGAATATTTTTACTAACCGTACCACATAATACAACTGATAGATCATACAATAAAAGAATGCAAAGTTTATAAGGCTTAACTCACCTTCAGCAGCACAGCATTTGGATCATCAGGAATCTGTGCAATGTTCCTCACCAGGAACCAGTCCTCTCCATTGACCACTATGTCCTCATACTCACATTGAAACCCAACGCGTTTTAGGCCAGATGTACCTTCCATGGTACAAAACCACCACAGAGACATAGTGAACAAATGCAAGACGACAGTCACAAGTATGAATGGGGCCAGGTATTTGAGGTGCCAGGACAGTACTACAAGTAGTGTTGCAGGGCCCAGGATGGTCCAACATACGGAACTCTACTCTACTGTAGAACTGACCTGAAGGCCCATGGATTAACCCCTGAGCTGACCTGCTGTCACCCAGCCAAAGATTGGAATGTTGGAACATCTCCTGATGATCAGAAACTCTTGCAAAAGTACAGGGGCCCATTGTTACTTGGCCTGAGACTGTTGCTGAGTGAAATTTCATCCCCCAGTGTCAGGACCAGTTATGGCATGGTGGCTTCCAGGCTGTCTTCAGCTATTTTACTGCAGTCATTGAAGAAGGTCCGCATATAGGAACAAATGCACTCTTTTCATGTTAGGCATATATCGAGCTGTTTTGTTTTTATCATTTAAATCCCTGGATTCATGTAAGTTCAAACAATGTTGGCAAATTTTCATTAAAGCATAATTGACCACTTAAATTGTATGTAGCACAATATGTGTTATCTTACATTAATCTCTAAGCATTATTGACAGATCAGTCATATTCTGACCTCAAAATGCCCAAAAGTCAGTGTCTGTGTTTATGCATTTTATATCGCACACTTAGGTCAGTTGCACAGAATCCCTAAATCCCAAACCGGCTCCCATTCACTCCATTGTTGGTGACTTTGCTTATCTGCATGACGAAAAGTCACCAATGCCGGATAATTGCACGAAAATTTGTAGGTAAAAATAGGCCAATAACTGCCTGTGTTAAGGCGTAATACTGACAACATGTATGAAATTGCTATTGGGAGCAAAAGAAAGCAATACTGTGGGAGGTCGGCGGAGGGGCCCAAGTGAGTCAGCACCACAAAGGGATGCCCGCCTGCTAAAAACTGTCAATGGCAATGCCCGCATTGCGATTTGGGAGACAACATGTTGTGTCAATCAAATTTGTTCTCTATCCGTCCATTGTCTAATCACTGTAATTGCATTTAAGGTCACTTGGAAATATTTTTGCTTTAAGGAGAAATATTTGCCATGCGGTTATAAGTTCTTGCATTGTATCTAGTTGGAAACCACACATGTGCGGTACGTGCGGTGTGATCATCAACAGTCAGTGTCACTAATCTAACCCTTTCTACCCTCTGGATACATAGTACAGTACAATGTACTTTACTTAGTAACCATAGTGTTGGTAGTCTAACCTATCCCAGTACTAGACAGGACACTGTTCTGGGCTGGCCCATAATCATTGATGTGTCACAGTGCAAAGTATGCTGTAAGGTATACAGTAACGTTATATGGTCCAACTTTGTAACTTTGCATTATTGCACATGCTGGATGTTTGCACGAAATATGCTGGCAAATTGGGTGTGCAATTACTGTAAACAGCTTCTAGCTACTGTACAAGGTGTGTCCCTGATTTGGGACAGGCTGAGTACTGAAAACGACCCAGACAGTTGTCACAACTCACAAGTCTGCTTTCTTTCTAGTCTTTTATTTTCTACTTGCTTACCGATTTTTTTGGCTACGGAGCAAATTGGTACAACCAAAAGTTTAGCATTTTGTTAATTATGATCTAACTTGAAAGGCCTTTCGAGTACACTTGTAAAGGGAGGCCCAGAACTGTTGATGTATGTTCCTTGAAGCAGGGGGATTCTATTCTCCAATTCAAGCTGATCTTTGGAAGCAAAACTCTGCATTAAGGACATTTAAGAATGAACAATTGTGCATTTATTGACAACAGCCCCATGCAGGGCTCCCCATAGAACAAGTTTGAATGAGCTGTTTGGAGGAAGTTGCTACATGATGCAGACTGAGCTGCAAATGACCTAATTTACCCTTGGGGACATGTTGGCCCTGGAATCCAAACCATGGAGTAACTGTTGAAATGGCTGTGCTAAACCAAGGAGGTAGTTGGTTTATATAGGTAGTCAGATCTATCTAGTCTCCAAGCAGACCCTACGGTGCCTTAGAGATAGTATCAAAGCTGGCCAAGAAATAGTGCACATTTGACTCCCTTTGCATGGCCAGCTACACTCTTTCGGCCAGCTTTCGTACTATCTCTAAGAACACAGTAGGGTCTGCTTAAAGACTAGATCTACCAACCTATACACAGTCAGGCAATGTAGAGAAACCTTTTGTTTTTATTACTATCCCTTGGGACATTGTCTTTTTTTACTGAACCCGAATAAGGAAAATTTTGAAATTCACAATGTGTATAAGGTAGAGTGTGACACCGCTTTAATCTACCCTACCCTACTCTGCTCAAATCATCATGTCTTTGTCACAACAAAGCATTTAAATTGACAATCTATTTTCAATCATGTATATGAATTTATTTCCCACACACATGTAGCAAATAATTCATCATAGTTACTGAGCATCTCACCAACATGCCAGCTAGAAGACAACAGTCATTTTTAGGTGACCAAAGAACATCTGGAAGTAGTTACCAAACCAAACAGCCCAGCCAGCACGGGGTTGTCAATCAAGATAGCACAGAACCTGTCACAAGTCTATTTAGCCCCACAGCTTGTTGACTTAATTCTGTGGGCGGGACTGTAACCAATGGCTAAGTAAACTCACTGCCTGTCTTTATAGGTGTATGCTTTTAATAGGAACTGAAGACTGGAAAGGACTGTTAGTTACCCCTCAGGAGGTAAGGAGAGCCTAATGAAGAATGCAACCACAGTATACTTTAGCCACATAGTTATACTTTTCTTTCATAGACTTTTGCAAAACAAATTTAGAGATTAGATGAATGTGCCAACAATTGTTAGGACTTATGATTGAGTCTATTCATTGATTGAAATAATTGAGGGTATGCTTTGGAATCAAACCAGTACAATGTATACCAGCGCATTTCAATGACTGCATCTGAAATTGAAATTGAATATACAGGAATTAATTGACCCAGCTTAGTAGCTGATTCTTCCATTAAGAAATAACAAAAGCGACTTCAGGCAACAGCTGCTGAGCCGATATAACTTGTGTGCTCAGTTGAACTTTCTTAGATTGGCCCCAGTCACACTTCCAAAGAATTTCAAGGTACTTTGAAGGACCAATTGTCTGTTTTGCATACCCGGTAAACCACCTTATACATAACACACCAGGTTTGTACTGATTATTTCATCCACTCCGACCAGGAATGACCCCTACTCTTTTCGATAAGTGCGTTGGGTTCTTTTACGTGCTTGGGGTGTGGCTCTCTTCAAACCCGGGACCTCCATTTAATGTCCTATCTGAGAGACTAATTTCATAAGATAAAATCATATGTGATATCCAATCACATATGAGATCTGATATCCAATCAGATTTACCATAAATGCCACATGACGCATGTACACATGTATGTAATTATGTTGCATTGCCACATGCAATCTGGGGACAATAAAGTATGTAAAAATGTAGCAGTTTTATCATATTTTGATATGATTTTTGCATACAAAAACCTATGAGCATTCAGAAGTTAAAGGCATACAAGCCCGAAGCTATTCAAACCAGCAGAAATACAACTGTATGCACTTTTTCTGCTGCAAAGCATTCTCCAAGATTCTCTTCATCAAAAGGGTCAGAACATGATGATATACAGTCAAACCTGTCTTAGCGGCCACCTTTGCATAGCGACCAGCTGGCCATTGTGGTCCCTTTTTGTCGGTCCCTTGGATTTTTCCCATTGACCTTAGCATTAAGACATAGTCTATAGCAGCCACCTGTCCAATGCGGCCACGGCCACAGGATTTCATTTCCGGTCCTGTAGATACAGAAACACTGCCTATTGCGACCAAACGGCAACCGTATGTCACCCTATATTGTAGTTTGGGAGGATTTGGAGTTCCCGGCAGGGTCACTTTAGCGGTAGCGGAAGGTACGCATACCTTGAACGTTAGAGCGCAAGTCTTTGTTGGCGAATGTACCAATATTGGGCATGGCAATATCAATCATTTTTGGTAGATTTGACTTTGGCAGGGTCAGTTAAATTTTGAGACGATCGAGGCAATGGTACTTGGTGACAAAGATTTGAGTGGGTACTGAAATCATGTGTAACTTATTTCTCGTGGTCAATTGATCAGCATTTTCTGTACAGTGGCCACCTGTCTATAGTGGCCATATTTCTCTAGTCCCTTGAGTGGTCACTATAGACAGGTATAACTGTATGATGAAAATTTATTCTCTTGTCCATTTGCTGTCTACTCACAGATAGCACAGACACAATATGTGGGGTAGGGTAGTGGCGTCACCATAGGTTGATATCATCGCATGCGTAGTACAGACGCTGCGCCTCCTCCATCCGCGTAATATTCCTACCAGGAAGTTTGCAGATTACGAACTAGAACTCGACTGCCATGAGGTACGAAGCCACGAATGGGTTAGAGGGGTAGGGGTAGGGGTAGGGTAGTTTACCCACAGACTTCTCTCAAATATGTGAAGAAGTCTGCATAGAATTCTGTATGTAGCCACAGAATTCTGCATGTGGCCACAGAATTCTGTGTCATGGGCACAGAATTCTGTGTCATGGGCACAGAATTCTGTGTCATGGGCACAGAATTCTGCACAGAATTCTGTGTCTGCCTGCAGAATTCTGTGCCTGTCGCAGAATTCTGCGCAGAATTCTGCAGAATTCTGCAGATTTGACAAGTCCCTGGAGACCAATCAATGTTACCTACATATCTTTTATGACCATGTTTGTCATATCTAGAAATATCATGGGTGTTGGTTAAAAGTAGAAGGAGAAATCACAGGCTGTCCAGAATTAGAGTGACTGTCCGGAATTAAAGTGTCACCTGTTTAATATATGTGTGTCCTCAAAATGGATGCACAGCATAGACTGGAAACTTATAGCTAAACAACATCACAATCCATTCAGATGTTATGATATCCAGAAATATAGACATACACACAAACACACACACACACACAAACGCTCAATTTCAAAATGTCATGGTCATTAAAAAAATAACAGGAAAAGAATGCTGGAAACTTTCATTCAATCTTTTGTCCCTTGTTTTAGTGTTGTACATCCAGTATTGACTTAGATGTTTGACAATTCTGTATCTTTTTCATGATAAATGAAGGCTAAAAATGCTCCAACATTCTGAGAGAAAACATTTTCTTGCAATATGTATGCTTCAACTTAGAGTCATGTAAGCAACTAACTTCAGAATAGAGATAATGACTCAATCATTCTTATAACATCTCATACATACTTTTATACCCTACACAACAGAAAGTATATATAGTATCTTACCTTTAAGTATACTAAGTTGGTTTGTATCTCCAGCCACGAAGTCGTACAGCGCCACGAACAACTATGGATCGTTCAGCTCCGGGTCGAACAGACACACACACACACATGCGCACGCACGCACGCACGCACGCACACATACACATACATACCTTTGAGTATACTAAGTTGGTTTGTGTCCCCAGCCACAAAGTCGTACAGTGCCACGAACAACTGCGGATCGTTCAGCTCCGGGCCGAACAGAAGGTTCTCCCGCGAGGTCCAGCGGTCTCCGAGGTGTGGCGTGTCCGGCAGGGGACGGTTAGCCAGAACCTCAGATACATCTGAAATGGAAGAAAGGGTATCAAATTTAAGAACTAAATGTTTCTTTAGTTTACAAGGAAGGGTATCAGGTGTGGCATGTCCAGCAGGGTGCGGTTAGCCAGAACGTCAGACAAATCTAGATCAGATGGAAGAGTATTGCCCTAAAGTTAAAGCCACACCTTTCAAGAAAGAGTAGGGACATGCCCCAGTATACGATCTCAGGTGCAAAACCTTACAGTTGGCGAATACTAAAGTATAGGCTACAGAGTCCTTCAGTGTATTGTGGTTGAAAAAGAAAGAAGAAAAAGAAGCCCTTAACGTTTTATAGATTATATGTAGCAAATAATGCAATAAGATATGGCATATTCAGTACAGCGCAGTTATCCAAAACTTCAGAAGTATCTGAAACAAAAGAAAGAGTATCCTCTTTATATGTAGAGGTAATATATAAGAAAAGGAATGAAAAGGACAGTTATCCAACACTTCAGAAATATCTGTAAGACTAAGAGGAGAAATAGCATAATTTAAAGCAGCCAACACAAAATTAATGTACAACTCATAGTCATACTAGCATTTGTCCCTGCCAAATCCTGTGAGTGTCACATCCAGAATACAACTTAACAAATTCTCTACGTTATATACAACTGGGCACTATAATCATCTTTTAGTACAGTATATACATAATATACATTGTAGAGTAAAAATGACACTGAGAAAAGCACCTGGCACAAGTCAAACGCTGCCATACTGACCAGGAAAGGGGATCCTGACTTTGACACAGTAGTTAGAAATGCTTCCAGTTTCCATCCTGAATATCTCACAAGCAACCAAACTGAACTTCCAACACCAACAATGTACAAGAAGACAAGTTCTCCTACATGTACAACTCCCTTATACAACTGTACGTTACATTCCCACACTGGCCAGTCACCCATGTGAGTAACCTGAGTCCTTTTAAACAGTCTCTCACCACACTGACGCAGGACTAGTGACTCCTCCAACCTTGAGAATCATCTCTTTTATAGCCACGCCTAGAGTAGAAACCACAAACCTGAGGTGGAAGTCCTACTTCCGACCCTTTTGTGCGTACAGCAAACTGCACTTCCCAGGAAACTTCTCAAGCATGAAATTGCATCTACCACTCCTTTCAACCAATTAGTGTCTTAAGAATTCTTACTAATGATGAGATGTCAACTAAGACAGAGGCTTTTGCAACACAAAAGCTTGGAGCTTCCAATGAGTTTGGTAAAGACTTGAGGATTAAAGATATGGAAGTTTTTTTGACACAAAAAGTACAGAGACTTTTGTAAGGTATGAGTACTACAGTCTATAAATTACAAAATTCTACAAACTACAAAAGCAAACGGTAAAGGATTACATACATATATACCCATATGTGAATGTCTGATACTATCAGGTGGATTTAGTGATGAGTTTCAGTATCTTTCCTAGTATTACTAAGAAAGCAACTTTTCAAAAATGTATTTTCCTACGGTTGCATTGTGAGAGCTGCCAAATCTAAAGACATAATGTGTATTCAGAACTACTTGTTGTACAAAGTTTCATCATGAAATCAGACTGACATTAGCTGTAGAGTGTGTTAGCTCAGGTCAGGCGTGCCCTATTGTGTTATGGGGTGACCCACACTGAAATAATTATCCCCCCAGGGGACAACGTGGATGTCACAGTTTCTGTTACGTCATCATCACAGCACGCCAGCTTCCGACCGACCTGACGAGCATGCCCAAATATGGACAGAGAAGTTACCCCATCGAGGTGATATTCTGTGCTACACACATGTATGTGGTAACTAATAAAGTTAGAACAGTCCTCATTTGCTCTCATGGAACATTCCAGTGTTAGGAGGGGAGGCGTAGTCGTTATAAAAATAATCTTAACACTACATGTACTCACTTGGAATTTAAAATAAAAAGTAAGCTTGCTATATCATTCTTACAACCTTAGCCATACTTGGACAGAGAAGTTACCTTAAATTGTCGTTTGCATTTGCTATGGAACATTCCAATGTTAGGAGAAGAAGAAGAGTTGTTATAGAATTAATTACAACACTAGTACTAGTAGTAGGTGGGAATAAAAAAAAGGAAAATAGAAGAAATTTTGTCCAAGTCATACGTGATTCTATACAGCATAAAATTAAGTTAGCTTATTATCTACCAAATTTTCATACTTTTTTGTGTATACCTTTCAAAATCTGTGGAAATCGTAGTTAAAACAGGCCACATGAATTAATTTGTTGGTGGCTCTAAGACCTATTTATGTAAAATCTAACAAGAGGATGTCTGTTCACTCCACATGAAACTGTGTGTACCAATTTACAGACTTGTCTTCATAGTCAAACTCTGTTTCCTGTTGATATTTCAATCTAGCGATGTCTTTTTTTAAAAATCCCATCAAATCATATTGGTACGGCTATAGCAAGATAAATTAAAAGCTATAACAAAAGTGACACCTGTAGCTGGTATGTAAAAACTCCAAATCTCACGTTCACTGGAATTCATAATACACCACCTCCCAGATTCCATACAGCCCAGTCCTCACGTGAATGACATACATGTATAATAGCTTCCTGTTGACAAACATGTCACAATCAGCACTACAACCAGGTGTTGTTAGGTGGGTACGGAAATACTTCTGTGAGGTTTCACACGTACACAGCTGACCCGCTAACTTGGGTAACGTCATCATTTTGTAAACTGCCTGGGGCTAGATGTGGATAGTAAGCTTACAACTTAAAATGAAGTTAAACCATAAATCATGGAACTGTAACAGTGTAAATGTATCTATTTTTGCATCAGTGTTATAGTTATAGGTCAGGAGGGAAACATAGTTCAATCCTATATTGGTCATGTAGTTATCTGAATAAAAACACACTAACATGTTCATGACGTCACACAGAGTTTATTTGTTGGTTCTCTGACATTCTTATATGTCTGACATATATACTATATAGCAAGAAAATGTCAAGAAAACAAAATGCTGGGAAGAAAACTTGCATTTGACTCCCAGGAAAACTTGGTGTACCAGAACCCAGACTTTCCCCTTGGAGTCTGTTTTCATATCAATATTCCTATCTAGCATTTTTTTGTCTTCCAAGGACAGAGAACCAAGAAATCATATCAAAGTGGCCTAAAATGCATGGTAATCGACACATCGATTGTGTGTTTAGTGGTTTGAGTACAAGTTACTTATATGTGATCAAGAGGAACTAACAGATTGTGGGCTGCCTAACAGGGTGTGCCTGTCCTTGAACAAGTGGGTGTGTCTAAACTGTGTACACGTGTTGGATAATCTCTTACTAGTAAGCTGATGAAGGTGTGGCTCTTCTTAAGTGCTGGAATGAAAACTGTTGTTTCCTTCTTAATAATAATTACGTACATGTGTACTGTAGGGAACGGCTTTTCTGTGCGTGGAGAATTTGCGCATGCGCGTAAAAAATTTGCGTGTGAAAAAATAAAGTTCCTGAAATATGTCAGAAAATGTGCAGCTAGGAATTCTAAGGCAGAAAAATTTGATCCTATGATATAATTTCCCATATGTAACCAGAATTTTTGGTTTGAAGAAATCCTGATTTTTAGATCCCTTGGGAATAGGTTCATTTGCATATTTTGAACAATCCAAAATCCCATTAATTTCAAAGAAATACATGGAAAAATTACTTGTATGAGGTTTTATAATGTAAAATGTTACAATTTGAGGTTTTTCTCCATTCTAGAAGCTTCATTTCATCTTTTTTGAAGCAAATTGTTTCACGCGCAGATTTCAAACTTTTTTGCGCGTGAAAACTTAACATTTGAAAATCACTTGAAAATCAATCAGATCAAGATTTTGTACCCTAGAATGCAACAATACAATACTTAATTCCATTCTGTGCCATCTTGTTTGAGCTTTTTAAGTTTAAAACTGCAAAAACTTTTTGAATCCCTTGGGAATCAGCTAATTTGCATATTGTCAAGCGCAGATTTTTCACGCGCAAGTTTTCATGTGCACATTTTTCACACGCACAAAACCCCAACCCTGTACTGTATAGAGCTAAGAGCTGTAACCATTCACAATAGAGTAGAAGTGGGAGTGTCTAAAATGTGTACACGTGCATGTTGGATTCTCTCATTCTGATGAAGGTGTGGTAAACAAATGTAAGTACAGGAGTGAAAACTGTTGCTTCCTTCTTAATAATAATCATGTATATGTGTACAGTAGCTAAGAGCTGTAACCATTCACAATAGAGTAGAAGTGGGTGTGTCTAAACTGTGTACACGCGCATGTTGGATTCTCTCATTCTGATGTAGGTGTGGTTACCTAAGTGCTGGAATAAGAACTTCTGCTTCTGTCTTACACGTGCATTTGTACAACATGTATTATAAGCTAAGATCTGTAACCGCAAACAACAGAGTGCAGGTGGGGTTCAAACTATGACATTTAGACTGGGAATTGAACCCCAAACCTCATGATCAAGACATCAGCTTTCTACTATCATTTTAGATCATAACACTTCACATTTTGAACCAGCTGTTCTTGGGGCCCAAATCAAAAGTAAAACTAGAGAGGCAACATTTTTGTGAAAATGCATGTTTCCCAGTGGTATTCACGGTCACTAGTCGACCGCTAAATTTTCATCTGGAAACGTAGAGTGCATGTTACAGTGCCAGTTTTTGCTGCATTTTGATTGGATCTGGGCAACAGATGAAAACGAATGTTGAGGAAAACAAAATGTTTCCTTTCTGGGAAAGATAAAAATGGGGTTTGAAAGTCTGCTGACATCTTGGGCCTGAGATTTGATGCTCCAAAACCAGAGTAGCTAACTCATACACTGCTTTACCATTTCTATATACTCTTCTGAAGTTGACTTGTTGAACCATACCAGCTGGGTCACTGTATGATGGGGAAGGAAGTCAGCCTGAACAGGAAGGTTACTACAGGACAACAGGAACCACAACACTCACAACAAATACTTCAACTCTTCTACTCAAATAAAACTGGTCAAACAAAGCTAGTTCTTTGAGCTAAGACTCACTATGCAGGGCTCGAAATACTGGGTGCATGTGCACCCAGGTGCACCCAAAATTGGAGCTGCGCACCCAATTATTTTTTGTGGGTGCACAGGTTGCACCCAAATATTTTCTTATGTTTATGTATGTTAAGATATCAAAGTATACTAGTATACATCATATTCTTGACATTTAAGTGCTAAAAAGATCATAAAAATGTCTGCCATGGTACTTCTGTATCTGTATCTATATAGCCGGTATAACCGCCATTCGGCGTAACACACATACTTGTTTAAGAATTTGAAGCTTGTGATTAAGTTTTATCATTAGGTCGTTTACTTGAATTTAAGTGGTGCACCCAAAAACTTTTTGGTGCACCCAATTTTTTAAGCTGGGAGCACCAGTGCACCTAATCCCAAAAATGAATTTCGAGCCCTGCTATGTAATAGCAATATCTATATATTTTCAGCATTTTGGTACAACATCATATATATTACCTTGAAGGAATTTCCACATTGCCCTATGACTGTATTATTATTTGAAGAAATTTCAAGTAGAATTTTGTTTGAGTTTGTCTATATTAAAGAGTCAAAGGGACGGAAATTAAGTGCATTCAGGATAATTTGTAGACATATGATTTAATTTCAAGGAAAATTTTCAATTGGCACACACATCATTCTGATTACAAATCCCCTCCTGTCAGTTCTACCATAAACTTGATATTGTGATATGAAAACATGTATCTGTGTTACAACAGAATATCTATCATTCAACACTATTCTTCTTCTTAGTATTTCCTTAGTTCTCATGGTGAAAATCTGGCAATAAAACATCATGAACACAGCGAGCAAGGGGGGGGGGGGGGAATCAAAGATATTCCAGAAACTGAATGTACCAATCAGTACCAGGGCTCTAGCCAGCTCAAAATTTTTTTCCGTCAGCCAATTCCCATTGTCGCAAAAACACTATTCCAGGAGTTACAGAGACTGAACTGAGACCTCGATAAACTGGTTTTAATGAGATTATCGTATGCGAAAGGGCACCGACACACATTGTCAACAATCATAACAATAGCAAAACAAACAGTGTGTGGCTTTTACGGCCCTGGACGGCGTCCCCAAGCCGCCTGTAGCTTCCACCAAGGAGCTTTTATCAGATTTTTGTCCGTCAAGGTTGACGAAGGTTGACGGATTGGTTTTAAAATTTTTCCGTCACATGCAGTAAATTTCCGTCAATTGACGGAAAAACGGACGCTGGCTAGAGCCCTGCATAGTACAGACTTCTCGGAGAACCTCACTCTCTGTTTATAACAGTTGAAGTTCAGCATCATTTTCTAAAATCCAAGAACCAACAGGTTAATTAGGCGTGACTTATACCAATCAACCAGTATAACAACTTTTGTAACATACCAGTTCTGAAGGCAGGAGCGGCCGGCTGTATTACGTCAAACAACATGTCCCTGCTAAGCCCCACTATAGGGGACGGATCAGAGACTCCCTCATAAGTGTGCCAACAGCTTCCTGTGCTCTTGTTTGAGTGGAAGTGGTCAGAAATCACTGACGTCAGGCCCTTCTTACAAGGGAGGTTTCACTCAGGGGCGTGGCACGGCATGACAACGGTGGGGTTATCCCAGGTCAGAGTCAGTTCAAGTACAGACACAATTCAAAATTCAAAACATGCCAAGTGGTACAAAAATAACTCTTAGTCTTACTCCTAAAGCTAAAGGTTTATACATCATAGCCTTTTTGAATCTTTCGAGGCAGTGGGTTGTTATCCAATATGTCTAGGTATTTTGGTACTGGTAACCAAAATGGCAGGGCTAACTTATCTTTGCCACATGTATAAAGGGCTGACAAGGCTACATGGAGTACTTATGAAGTTTGTCGATAAACCTGGTATGCAGTACTTCACAAAAAACCTAGAGGGCACTTTTCAAAAGCATTTTATCTGACAGCAAATGCACAAGTATGGTTACATGCACACAAACTTGCAATGTTTATTTCTTTCAAAAGAATTTGAAGTATAGCATTTTGGGTCAAGTATACAAACATAAAAGGCTGTGTTAAGACTTGGGCATACATAAAAAATAGTACCTTCCTTGGTATTCTTAGTAACATTCCAACACATGTATGAGTCATCACTACTACACAATACATAATTCCTGCATATGATAGACTGGATTTTTCAATCTCCTATGCCATGAAATTGCATTTCCTGAGTGTATCCAAAAAGCCTATAGGAACAGAGTATTGATCATCTACCACACAAACTAATTGACAATTCGTGAGTCAAGACTTCCCCAGGATGAAAAATTCCTGAGGAATTTCCAGATGGAATGTTTCAAGTTCCTTTCCTGGAATGGTTGGTATGGAAGTCTTCCTAATTGTAAATGTGCACTTCCTTCTCATTTCTAGGGTTATCTCCTTCTAAAGAGGTCACTTCATCATAGTTACAAGTTACTAGTAATAACAGTGCAATAAACATAGTTTTTTCAGCACCTACCAATGCATTGGCCAAGTGTGTAGAGTAGTGTTTGCCTTGCATTTGGTACATGTCAAGTTTAATCCCTTGCCTATAGTCATACCAATGACTTAAAAATCACATGGTGCCAGGGCCCGAAATACTTTTTTGAGCCAGGTTGTCCAAGTGGCAACATGAGTCAAAAGCCAGGTTGCGTCATCAACATTTCAGGTTGCCCCACTTTCAAATTGTTACTTTCTTCAAATCAGCTACTTATCCATTATCTTTTCTTCCAGTTATATGTAACTATGTAATATGTTTTATGTTATCAAAACATGTAGGTGGGGAAAAATCAGGGTTCCAACAGCAAAATTTCAGGTTGCTCAGTGTGCAACCTGGGTTTAAAATTAAGTTGCGCAAAGCAAAATGTGGTTGCATTTTCAAGTGGGTATTTCGAGCCCTCTGGTACATATGGCTTTCTGTGCCCAAGGGCTAATAAAATGGGAAAAGGCACTGCCCTATGTACCATCTGGTGTGGGAAGGGTGTAAAAACTTTTTCACTTTAAAAATTGGTTTCAAACACCCCTTCCTCATTTGAGAAACAGACAAGCCCGAGGAGGTTTGGTGATGTAATGAGGAACACCAGCAGCACTGTAAATAACTTGTGAGTAATAAACACATGAACATGTCTTCCAGGTCCTGAGGCTTGGCCTGATCTTTAAGGATATCTTGAAAGGTAGGGCATTTTTCTCACACCCTGAGGGTACAAAGAAGAGGAACACTAAACAAGAACGCTGACCCATCAACTTCCTCCTTAGAAGGGTATGGTGTTAGCCTGGTATCCAGCCGTAATATAGCTCCCGAGTCTCTTCTCTCCTCTTCGCAATTGCTTATGACTTTATCAGAACACTGTTTCCAGACTTTCCCTACAACCAAAATCTGCTGGAAACACTTGCAAGGGGTGTGGTGTTCCAGTGCCTCGTCCAAGCACTGTGGTTCTTTCCAACTTGGTCCAAGGCTGAATTCACAAATATTGTACTCCAGGACTTAATAAAACCCCCTCCACCTCCCCACAATAACCACCTGTCGCACACAGGGCAGAGGTGGTGGTTGGAATGGAATTCCTTTGACCACATTTTTTGTCCTTGTTCCAGACAGGAAAACCTGCTTGACACAAGCAGTAATCAGGTAGGAGCGTTTCCTGCTCCGTGTGGTGGTGTAGTGCCACCTGTATTCAGTCCTGACTTCCTACCGATTGTGTGCAGTCTGTTTCCGACAATAGAAAACGTGGGCGGCAAAACAAAGTCTGTGCAATTTCGGTAGAGCTTATTTCTTTGAACTACTCTTCAAATATAAATACTTTCTCTCCAGGGTCACATACCAGCTTTGTTCTAGCCGGTAACACCATGTTGATTAATTTTCTATCCTTTGTAGAGAAAAAATACATGCCATATATAGCAAAACAATATTACTAAACAAATATGTATGGCGTAAAATGCCAAGATCCATTTCAAAGACAAGAAGAAAGTGAAAGAAAAAAATGAAGCCTCTGTTAAAATCCTGCAGGTAGAATTATCGTGCAATAAAGTTCTTCCGTTGAACTAGTAAAAATGTTTATTTTTGCATATTCATAATATTTACTTGTATGTATTAATTTGCATCTACTTGTTTGAATCTATAGTACTATAGTTGTAGTAGACCATATGAAAGTACTAATATCAGGGCTCGAAATACTGGGTGCATGTGCACCGAAACGTGCACCCAAAATTGGAGCTGTGCACCCAATGACTTTCTGTCGGTGTACCCTTTCTTAGGTTTTATGTATGTAAAGATATCAAAGTATATAATTATACATCATATTCTTGACATCTAAGTGTTAGAAAGATAATAAAAATGTCTGCCATGGTACTTGTTTAAGAATTTGGTAGCTTGTAACTATTAGGTTATTACTTAAATCTAAGTGGTGCACCCAAAATTTTTGTGTGCACCTGATCCTAAAAAGGAATTTCGAGCCCTGTTGTGTATTGCCCACCCCCTGTTGACAAAACACTCCAAGATGATAATCACTGGATCACCTGACAATAGCCAGGAACAAAAGGTGTGAACACCCTACTTCAGGCAGGTGACAGGTCCTCTTCACACCCTATTGTTACACAGTTTACACCTGTGTGCAAATACTTCCTCCTCTTCAAGCTATTTTTGGGGAGGGGCTACCAAATGAACTTTCCAATCTACAATGCAACACAAAATTAATGCAGAAACACGTTCAAAACACATAGTTTTGAATCCCAAGTCTTCAACTCGACTGCAAAGCTAGGATTTGTCAGGTTTGTTTTGGTTGAAACAAAGTGGGAGAACCTTCGTTTACACCTGTCTGGGAATACTTCCCGTTGTTTCGTCATCTACTACTAGTACTAGCAAAACTTTTAAAGCATGGAACTGGCATATAGTGGAAAAAGTGGGTAAATTCGTCTTCTACTGACGTCAAACCCCACTAAACTAGCACCATGTATATTCTAGAATGTAGAATAACATTAGTAATAACCCTGAACACAATAACTTATATTTTTCATTATCATATGTAATGTTTTACTTGTACTTGGAATTAGCCATATATGAACTTTATTATATATATATATATATATATATATATATATATATATATATATATATATATATATATATATATATATATATATATATATATATATATATATATATGTGTGTGTGTGTGTGTGTGTGTGTGTGTAAGTTTTCAGTCTTCTTCGAAAAGAACATAAGCACAAAGCTTTATTAACAAGACATGGACTGGCTTAAGCACTGAACAGCTCATCAGAAGGGCAGAGGACAGAGCAAGATGGGCACGGATCACTGCTACTGGATGTCGGGGAGCCCCTACGACCACTGAGGTTACGGGCCATGAGTGAGTGAGTGAGTTTATCAACAATTTTGCTACCATTGCAAGATTGACATTGGCACACCCAAAACAATAACAAACTGGCTCCGTGGGGGTTACTGAGCTTGGGGACATCCTCTTGGCACTCAGACAACCCAGACAAATCCTAGTGCTCCAGGAAGTAGGCTATAAGCAGCCTCATTCCCGGTAGTATATTCTAGGCCAAAGAGGGGCACTATCGGAAAACGTAATAAGACACATACAAAAAATAGAAAACATAACTTACAAAACATCAACAACACAATTACAAAGCAGTTCTTAATGCCATATTCTTGGTTACTTTAAAATTAAAGCCATAAAAATGTCTGAGAAAAGGCTTGCGTAATGTCTTTTTTTCTGGATGGACTAGAAAAGTGTGTGTGTGCAACTGTAAGAAGGGCTCTAAATTTCCATTTGCAATTCTGAATTGACATATCTAAGAATTCCTAACACTGACAGAGAACAATTTTCAGCATTGAATCAAAGTTTCATTCAAAATCAACATTATCAAAAACATCATCTGACACAAGCAAAAAAATTCTCCCTCAAAAAAGTCAAAGATCAGATTGTAGGTAAACGACACTGGCAAAGACCCTCACTTGAAAAAAATTGAATAGAGGGTTGGTCAACAATTAACAAGTGTCAAAAGAGATAGCCAGGAGAATTTGCTGCCAGTTTTCCGACCCAACAGCCTAGAAAGATCGGGATGAAAGGACCCTTAACAGTCCGTTCAGGAGGAAAATCTGGATGAAAAGATAAAGTAGGAAGCCATCGGTCTGGGGAGGGATAACCGACATAAGCCTGGAAGCCAGGAACTCGACACACAGGCAGAAAAGCCTGATACTATACAGGAAGATTTCACGCTATTAAGGATCAAGATTTTGCATCTGGAATCTTTCCAGAGAGCAAACTGTTTTAACTAAATGTACGATGAATAACATTAAATTTTTTGCACACAACTGATGTTTCGGTGATTGTCTGTCACCTTCATGGCAATTGTAACTTGTTCACACTACAATGCAGCTGTAGCAGAGGGGTCATAATGCTTACAGATGTATTTGAATCTTTGATGCATTTACTTAGTATATGTACTATTTTCTTTAATCAGCAATTATTCTCTATAATTACAAGCACGTGATGGGCACGGGCAATCATATATCAATGCTAACACACATCTGGAAATGAGATTCTTCTCATTTTTTTAATACAAAAGACACATCTTCAAAACCCCTTATCATAGCCTCAAGGAAATGGTCAATCTTATTACCTCCCCAGCTGCATCCTTTCAACAGAAATCAATCTTAATCCGCAAAATCTTTTCCGCTGCACAATAAAGACAGCTTGCAACTGGCAAACTCACTGAGAAGCATAGTCCTTCATCATCTATGAGTATGAAGATCATCTATGTGTTATGTATCTAACTTCAGACAAATCTTAGTGGCAATATCTTTCTTTTGTCTCAAAACACTGAATGTTCCAGTACTCAACATAAACAAGGAAATGTAAAGGAAGTAATACTGGCCCAAGATATTTCAAGAATATTGATGAGGAAGTGTTTTTGGCTTATAAGTATTCTACATGCAGAAGTGTTTTTTTTTTAGCCATTTTCTACAACTCTGTTTCGCTAGTTGAAGTGAATTCTTTTATCTATCGTCCCTCTAGAGAAAAATATCTCTCAACCAAAACTTAGACAGTAGTAACAAGCTAAGAATGACTTATTGTAATACAGGCCATTAGTATATCAGAAAAGGCAGCAAAAATCAAACAAACAAGTTATGAAATCTCTGCTTGTATTTCAGCCTACTGCTGTGACACCTGTGCACTCTCAGTATACACACACATGTAAGGATCTACATGCATGTAAGTTAAGGATTACAGGCCTAGGCCTAGGGGTGCCCCAGTAGCTACACCTGTTTTCAAATAGATCTTAGCTGAGAGACCACTACCTGGGTTGGGCACCTTGGTGAAGGCTGTACACATCTTTCGTAAGGCATGTTAAAAAAAAAAAAACGGGTTCTTGCGTCTGAGAAAGCCTCGAGCACATGGAAGGGAAAGGGCTATCAACCCCTCCCTATGCTACTGTTACAGAAACAGCAAGGAAGCTTGCTGCCCTATGACTGGGTTCACTGCAAGGGTCTGATAACAATGTGAGGATGTCTGTACATGTCTTACCTGATGGTTCTTGTACTGGGAAGAGCCCCTGAGGAGGTGAGAAGACGTCATGGTGGACTGCAGAAAAACACAAGACATGACAGGTGTTACAGACAGGCAAATATCAAGACCATTACA
>NC_049986.1:19146691-19158831 GCF_000003815.2 Branchiostoma floridae | reverse complement strand
ACCAACAAGGTAGACAGTTTAACAAAGTATCATGTGAAGGTCTAAACTTAATCAATGAAACAAATGGCTATCTCCAGACTCCAGCTCTAATTCTTGTTATTTTTTTTGTGTTCGACAGTCCATATTGTTCATTTCTGTTTTCAAATCTGTCATTCTAAGTTTCCAAATGCACATTTCATCAATTTCAACACTTTCATTTCACATCTGGACGGATGAGTAGGAATTTCTGTCCTTCCCAACAAGAAAAGTGCCCTGGACACTCCAATTAGAAAAAAAAATGGCAGGGCACTGCGCTCATTTGTCAGGACATGATGGAAGAGGGACATCATGATTACTATCTGCCTGTCCTGATCAGATATGGGATAGCAGGGCTAGAAATACTGGGTACATAACTGCCTGAATTAAGCTATGCACCCAATGTGTATTCAAAGTTAGAGCTGTGCACCTCCTTTTTAGCTGTGGGTGTATCTAGATACTTGTGTAGAGTTGCATATGTAAAGATAGTATTCAACACCCTCATGATGCCAAAATGTCAGAGAAAATTATACAACCTTTGCTGTATCACTTATCTAAAATTTACGATATGGTAACATTTCAGATCTAACTTATCTAAGCTAAGAAGGGAGGCAGTGAGTTTTGTAATTTGGTTTTGTTGACATTCTACAACTACTTTACATATAACAATCTTTTTCTGTGTATCTCAATTTTCAGGTTAGGTGCACCAGAATAACTATCCCAAAATGAATTTCAAGCCCTTTTTATCTATCCAGAACAGATATGGGTTATACTGCACTGTGGGTCACCTTCACGGTGGTGGTATGACAAAGAGTCGTAAATATCTACTCACATTATCATCTGTGGGACTGATATATCATGATATGAGTTTGAAATACCACATGCATGCAAAATGTTAGCGCAGGTAGAATTTTTGCTACACATGTAATGCATTTCTGAGTCTACCTGTATTTATTTTCTCCCGTGACACCTCCCCTCAACTGGTCCTCTAGGAAGAACGACCTACATGTTGGCCGATAGGGCTAATACCAGTATAAATAAAGGTGAACTGAACTGAACTGTACCTAACCTGTGCTGGTCCATGTACGCTAGCTATGAGTGTACATTTGTAATCTATGTATTGAGGGTCTTTGTTCACGGAATATTAATTGTTACCACCTGTGACATGTCAAATTAGGACATGAAATGGTTTCTTCATGGTTGCTCCTTTGAGATATTTTGCTGCGAAGAACTGCGAAGGGAAAATTTGTCCGGTACAGGCAATCTTACCTACAACAGTAAAGGTATGCAGAGAAAACTATGTCATAATCTAGTCCTGCATACATGTGTATACTATATATACAAAATTAACTTACTGCTATCTATATATCTATATAATGCTACACTGTTACACATCATATAAAAGCAATATCACTCAAGATATCATCTATATGCCCATATCCAATCAAAGTTGACCCATATACATAAATGAACAGGAAAATATGTAGGTCATCCCTGAAAACTACAAGTAAATATGATTGCTCAACTCGGCTTAACATTACACATGCATAAAACATGAATTGCAGGATACCAGTCTGAGCAAATATTTACCTAGTACAATATCTTCGTAGTTGTAGGCCACAGTAATTTAATTTTGTTGGTTGTTGGGTTTTTAGAAATAATGCTGAATATGAATATCAATCTGAAAACAGATGGGGAAAGCCTGTACCTTGATACATACAGTTTCAGGAAGTGATAAGTGTCAGATGCAAGTTTTTCCTCCTTGACCTCTGTCTCAGAACACATACATGTACTTATCATATCTTATCATTCCATCAGAATAGTCTTTTGGGGCAGGTTTGACTGTATTTCCAATTACATAACAGACAACTCAAGGATAAAGGACGGTCATGAGAAGATGGTTCCGATCTCCTAGTCAGAATGATTGCAGTGAGTTCCAGGTCAGCAGACAGTAGGCTCCAGCGACGGAGAAAAGGTCAAAAACTCAATTTCATACCTGCCTGAAGATGTACAATATGGAGCACACCTATCAGACGGAATGGCCTGTTCTGCATTCAGAGGCAGTAGTTTGTAATCCATGAGTGTGAGTCTTGGGGAAATTCTATGCATTTCTGAGCATGTTCCTTCCTGAAGACTGATTTAATGTTACACTGTGTATGTACAACACTGACCAGCAAGACTGAGCACAGCATTTTCACTTTCAGCGTGTCATTTGGATAGTACAGCATGTTCTGAGCTGTGCAACAATTGCCAAATGTGTGGACTCAAGAGCAACTCTTCACAGCAATGCACAACACCTACAGCATTAACTGGTAATGGACAGACAAGTCATTGATATTCAATTTGGACTAACAGGGCTAAATGTTGTCTCTTATTAAAAAAAAAATTCTGGAACAAAAAACGTAGAATTTGAAATCACAAAAATATGATTGATTCAAGTGATCTAAAAATTGTAAGTTTGAAGAAGCTTTGTTCACATTGTCCAATACCAAATTACCATGGTTGCAATAGCAAGTAAATTTAAACTGTACAGATATGAAACCTGACTCACTCCTCTAACAACAAGTAAAATCTGTTTTTTTCCCTATAGAAATGATGACATTCATCATGACGCCAGACACCCTCTGGGTGCACAGCTGGCAAGGTTTGACCTTCACCTCTGACCTTTGACACAACTGTGAGCAAGGTCAATGCCCTTGGGACAAACATGAGACAACAATGGGCCAAACAGAGGACAGAGACAAAGGGGGAGGGGGGCACGCAAAATACATGTTGATATTTCAGAAGAGATACCCAGTGCGATCAAACAGAAAGTGTTGAAACGTATATCTGCTATTACTTTACATACCGTCTACTTTACATACAGCTGATACTATGCTATAAATGTGTCAGGTCAAGTTGTAGGTCTCATAATAATAGGGAAGCTGTGTTATTGACCTGATAGAAATTGCCTGACTGGCCATTGTTTGTTAGAAGTCTACTGTTGTGATTTTGTGGAGTAGAATAATGCAAGAGATCACTGCGATTGAGGCACAAAACCCTTTCTTTGTCTGCAAAGAGACATTCATGGAAACTATCATCACATGTTACAGTGTCTTATTTGGTTGTGCTGAAAAGTCGAGCCGCAAGGCTAGTAGACTCAAGTCAAGAGTCAGAGGTTACTGGTTTGATTCCTGGCATTCCTGGGCAGATGTTGTGTGCTTCAGGGTTTAAAATGTTTTCTAAAATTCAATTGTCCTTAAATATAATTGGGCAAGTACATAAAAAATGTATTTGACTGAAGCGACATTTTGGCAAGTTGGGTAGGACATGCACTTGCCCGATCAGCACTTTCACTTACCCAGGACAATCAGACAAGTGGACTTGTCCAACCCTGTCCTTTGGAAAGGCCCTTCTGTCACATGATGGTTCTCTCTCTACCCAGGTGTAGAAAAAAACTACAAAAGGGTACCTGACTTCGGTTGGGGAGGTAAAAGGTGGTAGGAGGAGAGGGTTAGAACACCGTGTCCTAGACACAGTTGTATATAAGAATCTTACAGCCTCAACAACACAACAAGACTACCAGAACTAAATTCTACTTCCTTCAAGTCTTTGTAAGAGATATAAAAAGGAAATCTAGCATGACTTGCGCTTCACAACTTCCGTACAAATGATGGACAAATCAATTCTAACCCAAGTCAAAGCCTGAATGAATTCATGGTCTTGCAGCATCATTTGGCTAAGCTTTCTGTTTTGAAATGAAGCCACGTTTCTTCAAAATAGCTTTTCAAGTGGGGTTGGCTGTATTGTGTAGCCAGCAAATTGGTCTCTGGCAGTGAAAGAACACTTAGGGTGAATGAGATTTGATCTAAATTAGATCAGTCATTGCTAATCAAAACAATACTAACAACATTTGTGAATTACCAAGTGTAACGTTTCATCATGTCTGACTGTTACTGAGGAAAGGTCTGTTCTGAGTTATGATGACTGACAAAAATATAAAGAAGAAAGATGTTTGAAAAAAATTAATTTACCCTACAGCACAGAGCAAATACATTAAAGAAATTGGGTCTCTGGACGTATCCTAGAAATCAAATGGGTTGGAGTTGGGGGATGGTACTTGATTAGGGCTGGGTATCGGTACAGCGTACCGGTACAAAACCGGTTTTTCATATTGGACCGGTCCAGAAAAACCGGACCTGAAAAAATTAGGTGGACCGGATGTTGGACCAATTAGAAGATTAACATATTATTTTATCAGGCATTCACACGTTTGGGCGCTTGCAGGTGGAAGAAAATAACAAGAGTGAAGTAAAGTAGAGTTTATAGTAAATTCTACCAAGTTTTACAGCCAATCGTACAGGTGCAGTTATCGTTGAAGGATTTTAGAACGCCAGTGTGAGTCTAATACTCCACCAAACAGATCTCTATGTACTGAAATGGACCATTGGTATAAGTCATACTGCATCAGGTCCAGGTTCAGGTCCGGACCTGGACCTGATCCTTTGGACCTGGACCGGACCTGGACCTGAATTTTCTGTACCGGTGTGACAGCGATCTCGCCCCCCCGTGATCTCGCCCCCCCGGGGGCGAAATCACTAGCGATCTCGCCCCCCCGGGGCGAAATCACTAGCGATCTCGCCCTCCCCGGCTAGTGATCTCGCCCCCTTACCTCGCCCCCCTTTAGCAATTTCGCCCCCCCCCCCAAAAAAAACGGGTTTACATGACATTTTAGAAGTTGATTGGTATAAATCACAAAATGTAGTTTCAGAATGATATAAGTACACGAGTTTGATGCATAACTCCATTCATAGTATCAATATTAACGTAATTACATGGTAATAAGATAGTTGAACTTGTTTCAGACAAGGAGGGTTTGGTCCCTTGAATTCCCATTATTGCATATACCTGAGTCTTGACATAAGATTTATTTCATTGTATTCACCTGTCCTCAAGCAACCTATATATCTCCAATATGAAGTCTCTACCATGAAGTGACCACAAAAGAACTATGTAATGTCTTTATTAATTATGCAAATATTAGGCATTAATTAGAATAACGCACATTTTGGTATATGCACCTGGCCAAGGGATATCTTCACCTCCAACATGACTGTTTTTTCTAGTATTTAGGAACTGATGCATTTACCCGTGTTTCTTAAGACAGGTACTTTACCAGTGTTTGTGTAGCATTTAGCAACAGCTATATCAACTTGCGCGTAGATAGTGTTTATAATGAGAAACTATCATTCACGTGTGTTTTTTTGTTAGTGCTTTGGAAATGTTTCCAGCACAAGAAAGAAAACACTGTGACAAATTGAAAACATATAGCTGACGTATTCCGTACCATAGACGGTGTTGATTTATACGTTCGCAGTAGCACTGTTTTTTATTCCACCTCAGCTGCAAAAATTGTCTTTTTCATTTCAATGTCATGTTTGCACCGAACAATATAGTATCGACTTTCGAGGTGTGACATCTTACGGTACGGTAATAAGGTGCCATATAGGTACCAGGTAACACACCATATACGTTACTCCCCAGGTGCAGTATAGTACCAGGTAGCGCACCTGTAATATGTAGTAGCCAGCTGCTCTTGGGGGGGGGGGGCGAAAACGCTAAAGGGGGGCGAGATCGCCGGGGGGGCGAGAACGCTGTCACACCGGTACCCAGCCCTATACTTGATAAATATTCATCTTAGTAATCCCCATTACTAAACAAAATATACCAAATCACCTGAAAATTTGTTCACTAATACCTGTAGATGCTGGTTCTTTATCAGATAAACATCATTTTTCAGAACTGTTGTCAGAAACACAACCAAACATTCCAAGATGAAATCTATCAACCGTAAAGAGAACAGTACTGTCTCCAAGACCCATCTCTAGATTCCTGGACAGAAATTTTCTTGTTGGCAAGATTTCACCCTGTCCATGCATCCCGAAAATCTAAACTTTATGACAAGAAACTGATAATGTAAATGTATTTTCATAAGTTTAAATTGACTAGCCTGGTATCTAGCCATATTATAGCTCGAATACGAATTTGTGGAGAGGAGTCGGACTCACTTTTCATGAGGACAGAAGAGACTCAATAGCTATGATACGACTGGATACCAGGCTATAAATTCACAGATTTAACAACGTAAATCAACAACATGGGCTTCCAAACAATCACAGTGAGTGGGACGGAAAAAGAAAAATTGAGAGCTGGCGACAGTCAAAGAGCAAGACCTAACATGTAACCTGGCAGGTGGTTCACATCAACTCGTTAGAGATTGTCATAATCGTTGCAGACAAAAGGATACATATTTTCTTTCCTTTTTGGTAAGAATGCAATGTTCTTTATGGCTGGCAGTCTCTGCTGGTCTCCAGGGTAACGGGCTAAATAGGTCAGCTGGCAAATATTTCTAATCAGCTGAGATCAGTCTGAGCTGGATGTCTAAATCCATTAGGGGATAATCCAGCAACTGAAGGGCGGGGAGGGGGGCTTTATAGTTAATTATACATGCACAAAACAAACACAAAGCTCCGGGGACTGATAATGATGATGATGAAAACAAAACATCACCTTCATCAGGATTGAGCAAAGATATAGATATACCCTGTCCTCGAAATACCCACTTCCATAGAAACTCAACTACATTGCTTGGCGCAACTTGAATTTAAACCCAGGTAGCTCAGTCAATGTGCAACCTGAAATTTTGTAACTGGAACACCACTTTTCCCTTACCTATTTGCATAATTTGAAATCAATGTCAGAAAGCTAGCAAATCTACATGATGTACATGTAGTAAGACATATTCACCAAGAGCCAAGGAAATAAATTGATGTTACCTGAGTTGGATTTGGTGGATCTAGCCAAGAGGAGAAACTCTGTATAGAGACAGATACAGTAGAAGTGACCTATTTGCCTGTGACTTTCGTGTAATTATCCGGCTGGTGCAATAATGCGAAGTTATCTTGCTGGACCACACCGGTTTGGGATTTGGATCCGGAAATTCCTTGCAGCTAACAGAAGTGTGCGTTAATCCGCTGTGCAATTAACTCACTTCTAGAAGTTCTACTGTATTTCAGATAACATCTACTATCTTTGGTCAATGACTGTACAAGAAGTTACATTAGAACTATATCACATAGTCTAGTGACCAATTTTTGTCAGACGCCAGCCCCCAGCCAAACATTCAACCTTGGTTTGTCCCCTTCATAGATGAAGAACAGGGTTCTCCCCATAATTTTTTAGTATAGTGGAGGGGCTGGCAAAAATAACCCAAACCAACGCGCTGTGCTTTCATGAAAATGGGTTCATTTTGTAATGACAGACGGTGTCAAATACTACAATGCTGACTGGGAAAGTGATGCCGCTTGGCACAGAAATCTGTGAATTTTCATTAATTTTACCAAAGCTAACCAAGAAAATAGGGAAGAAACACACAAAATTTCAGAAGTAGTATAGTGGAGCTGGGCGAGGAGTATAGTGGAGGGCCTCCGTTATTCCATTCTCTGGGGAGGACTATGAAGAAATAATCCCCCATCACAAATCAGCACACCCACCCACCCTCTACATGAAAAATTGGGACAGTCTGGCTCCTGCTGCTTCACACAAGTCAAAACATGATTACACTTTATACTACATGTACAGTACCGACCACGTTTATGGTCCGGTCCACCGCGTTTTACACACGTTTTAATCGCGATTACATCGCGATTAAAAGTCGTGCAACTCTCGATTTGATCACGATTGCATCGCGGTTAAAAGTCGGGTAGAACGCGATTTAATCTCGTGCAAATCGCGTGCACTAATTAGCTGTAATCGCGTGTGGTCACCTAATTAAAAATCTTCCGCTACCGCCAGACGCGTTTACGCAAATCTGGTCAAATTGATTGACGTCTGGGTTGGAGTCCCCGCTGCGAGATATCACCAGACGGCAAGCTTCCTGCTTGTGTTACGTTGTGGCAGGAACATTCCTTGGTTTCCTAAAGGCTAACAGGATTGCGTTGCTAGGTCCTTATGAAATGTTCCAGTGTTCTTTTTATTTAAATTCAGCGGGAGTTTTGTTTCGGTGCCCGGCAAAAAAACGAGCAACAATTTATGCCAGCGCCGATGGAATGGTTGCAGAACCTGCCTGAAGAAAACAAAGCTTTACGCCCACGGGTTGACTGAACTCGCCCGCGTCAGCCGGCGCGAAAACCAAGGCCCCGCCCCATCCCCACGATCAAATCAGCAGGCTAGCACGTGCCACTTGCCGGCTGTTCCATATCAGAAACTGTAGCCACCCCTCTATTTCTGGTTTGTTGTGTAAACGGAGCCACTCTTGGAACAATTAAAATCTTTGAGTTCTAAGCCTTCACAAGCATGGCTTTGTTGAAAAGAAAATAGAATTGTCCTTTATCCAAAATTTACTTGCTCTAATTCAATTTAACTCCGTAAAAAATGCAATTTATTGAGGGACCTTTCGGGATATATCGTCCACACCTTCTGATATACATGGGTAAGGATGCTAAATGTAATAGCCAGGCCTGCCCTGTCCCTGTCTTTGAAGCCTCAAGAAAGGAGGGGGCGCCGCTAAGTTGTACTGTACCACTACATGCATTAGGGGAGACTTTTTTTATTTTGTCACAACTTGGCAACTGTTTTGATAATTAACATGGTTGGGTTACAACTTTACGTATCTAAATAATATATTTCAGTGTTTTAAAATGCAAAATAAGTCGTTTGTGTTCTGGAGAAACATATTTTTCTAAGTTAAAAGCACTGTTTTCCCATTTTATTAAAGTGAACTCCCGCCAACATATTTGCATATTACTGAGCGATGTGAATCCCGCCGTGCGTCCTTGGAGCAGCCAAACACGGGTCTGTTTTCTGTTGACTTTAACGCCGTATTACACAGGAAAATACCGGGACTCGAACTTATGTAATTTTGTTAGGTCTTTACATGATAACTTTATGAAAGTAGCCTTTGCAAAATTGTATTCTAGAAGGTGATTATCGCTTGCATTCATGTTAGTCTAGTTAGCAGTTACTACTTATGTCTAATACTTTACACAAAGGAGATTTTATACGTCTGTTTACACGTAAACCCACCGTGCACCGAGGCCCGCAATGTTAGCATTTACGATGTATTTCGCGGGAAAAACACCGGGGCATGACGCATTTTGTAAGTTCATCTTTGAATAGCTGGGTAAGAATTAAAAGGTTCGATGACTGATTTCTCGATACACAGCAACTTTGGCCTGATTTTTATTCAAGTAACGTTAGTCTTAGTGGGAAAATTTTCCAAAGTTACAGTCTGAGTTTGAACTTCCGGTTTGCGAGACCGGCGCATTTTCCCAAAGCACTGAACTAACCCGACACTGTATCTTCTGGGACCGGGCATATTTTAAGAACAGAATCCATACATCAGGGGTAAATTTGACAGCATTCAGGTTCAGCAAGGTTTTTGTTTACACGTGTAAACAAAAAAAACGTTCTCATGTTCGTGTCCAACCAACCCAGCTCGCGGCCCGGCCAGCGACAATCTGGGAGACGGTTGCTATGGCTAAGGCGGTTGCTAATGTAGTTGATGGACAGCGGCGCCCTGGCGGCGCCCTTTGATCAGCGCTGAGGGGGTAATATTTGGCTTGGTCAAAGCTTGGCCTCGCGTTTTTTCCCACAAGTCAGAAGTTGGAGTTTTCTGTCTTTTCTGGAGAATTTTCTTGCTGATATTTACGCGGATTAATGTCGCGGTTCATCTAGTGATCTACTGGAGGAACATTTTTCGATAAGTTGCGACTCCATTCCATACGGCCCATGTCACTTCAACAGCCCTTCGTCGATTGCGGTGCCTTCTGTATTTCTGGAAATTTATCTGGGACTGTATTCAAAGGGAACGTAGTGGCGTAGCATCGCAGTCCGTGACAGTGAATGGCGGAAAGGTTTGAACAAGGAGGTTCTTTTTCAACCGCCTTGGTTTGAACGATGCTTGTGTTTCCCGCGCTCACTCCCCTCTTCCCACCAACCTCTGCTTGGAGAGTAGGCAACGGTACCACGTTTACTTTAGTAGCGATACTTTGAACTAATCAACCCTATTAGGTTATAATGCATTCTCTATTACTTTGTGATTGTGGGAAGTAGCGAATTTACCCAAAACAAGAAACGTTTGACACCATTCAATTTCTATTAAGATTTCTATAAAGACTAGCCAACTTTTTTTTACAGGTTTGCGATAGTTCATGTCTGCAAAAAAGTGCAAATGCTTCTACAATAAAATGTTGTTTTATTGTCTGGGTCTGATAAGGGACTACAATGTACAATGCTCTCTCGATAGACTAAACGCATTTTGCATTAAATTGAAGCTCCAAGTTAACATAAAGAAAACAAAAATTATCATCTTCAACAAACCAGGTCGATTATTCACAAAACAAACTGGACATCGTATGTTCATATGGCTACCTTGGTACAATCACTATAACATCATCAGGTAGCTTTTCATTAGCCAAAAATAATTGTCAAAGAAAGCGTGCAAAGCCATACACAGCTTCAAATGTCCAACTCGTTCATCAGTGAAAGTTTCTTTGCTAGCTCATGAACTGAACGACTTATCTCCGATTGAATCCACCCATAATCGCTTTTGCAAAAACATTCTCAGAGTCTTCAGAAACAGTAGTAATTTAGCAAGCAAATCTGAAGTACTATAAAACTTGTAAAGCTGTACACGCTAGAGAGAAGTGTTACATGTAGGACCTAGTTTTCTTTGTTGCACGATGGAGGCCACATATTTTTCTTTATCATCTGCTGTTTTATCCCTCGACCACAACTATCGATAGCTTTCTCACACGATCGCCACGTCTTCTTCTTCTGAGTCTCCGCAGTTGGGAAGTGGTTGAAAACGTGATGCTTGATTACTGTCAGAAGGGCGGGGTTGAGCTGCTTCTTCAGCTCCGGTTCCTGGCCATCTCTAGGTCTTTGCGACTTCCCAGAGCAGTTGCTCATGGCCAGGGTTTCCTCTGAGAATACCACCCTGGCCAACCCGATGGCCATGTCCGTGATGGAGGCGGAACCTCCCATCACCTCCATCACCCTGTCCTCGGTCAGCAGGCCCGTGCTATCGTCCGGAGCGGAAGCCGACTGCGACGTGGCAACAGTGTTACTTATGTTAGAGAGATGAACAGTACTAGTGTTACTTATGTTAGAGAGCACAGAGCTAGAGATGGATCCGCCGACAGCATCGCTGTCGGCATCACCGGAAAGTGAGCTGCGGGGTGGCGTGGAGCTAGGAAGGCTGGAGGTGTTGTTCGGGCCAGTGTTATGTCTGTTAAAAGCCTGCGTGGTGGCCAAGATCTGCCGCAGAAGTCCGTTTTGGTCTGCGACCAACTTTTTTGTCTCCTCGACTTCTGCGGCAAGTCTCTCGACCTTGTTATGTAGTGATATGCTGTCAGTATGTTCTGTGCGCCTAGGTGTGGATGTGAAGATTTCTTTGTCCTGAAGGATGGTCTGAAGTTCTTTGTCGCTGTATATCAATTGCAGGGCGTCTCGCGCTATGATGCCTGTACTGTCGAGAGTTGTTGAAGAAGTGTCGTATTGATTTGTGTTGTCCTGTGCGTTGAGTTGTAAGTGTGTGCGCTGTGTTGTGTTGTCCTGTGTGATGTGTATGGATGGGTTAGGCGGGACCGGTAGGCGTGTGTTAGGGACGGAGAGGGGTGGGTTAGGGACGGACATGAGTGGGCTAGGAACTGTGAGGGATGGCTGAGGGGCGGAGAGGGGTGGGTTAGGAACTGTGAGGGATGGCTGAGGGGCGGAGAGGGGTGGGTTAGGAACTGTGAGGGATTGCTGAGGGGCGGAGAGGGGTGGGTTAGGAACTGTGAGGGATGGCTGAGGGGCGGAGAGGGGTGTGAAAGTAAAGTTTGTCAATCTTGAAGTGTCTGACGTTTTGAGCCTGTAAGTGTAAACATAACTTTCCTTTTTTGTTTCATAATTTCCGTGGTTCTCTAGTGCTAACGAAAAAACATAAGCCTTATTTCCCCATGAGGACAGTTTGATTTCCCACAATTCAAACAAGTGACCGTAGGTAACACCACTTTGTGACTTTATACAAAATGTAGTATAATTACGAGCGGACGACATGCACAAGGAACGTGCCGGTACAAGCACCCCGGTATATATTCCTC